>NC_073361.2:25342500-25642500 GCF_027580225.2 Misgurnus anguillicaudatus | reverse complement strand
ACAAAGGTAAAAAAGTCATGTTTATATTCTGCATGTCATTTGTCATTGAGAACGACGATGTGGCTAAACGCTATGTTAGTTAGTTTGCAGCGTGGTTTCTCCTGCAAATCCAGTGAGCAGCTACCGTACCTTTCAAAAGTTAAAAGTAATGTTTAACTGCATTATTTTACAATTCTACATGAACAAAGTAAGTAATAGTGTTTTGCCAAACTAGCCAAGACCGGGCCTTACCGACCCATCTTTTTTTCGACGAGCTTAACGTACCCCCGAGTCTCTATCACTTTCCCCAAGATAAGTCCGGACCTCCCGCTAGCTTCTAGCAATTAGCATGCTGTCCACAAGCAGTATACATCCCCAGCCGGGTCTTAATTTCTGTAATTTGCGAAAATAATGCGTTTGAAAATGTTTTATAACGGGAATATGTTAGTATTGTCCAGGGCAAAACGAGTGTTTTGTTGAGACTGCTACATCACAATTTAATCTCAAATCATTATGTGTCATTTCTTCTCATGGAGTGTACTTATTAGTGATACTTTTTTGCTTGATTTGTCTGTTAGCAATACATAAACCATTAATAATAATATATGATTTATAAAAAAATAATAATACAGTCTGTACTGCTCGTGATACCATTGCGCATGTGCACATGACGTTAGTAGTGGGGCGTGGCCAAAGGAGCAGCAGCTCATAAATATGTAATTACCACCTCAAAAGGCACAATCTGAAATGCACTGAAACAGAGGCTACTAGAGATGGGTAACAATCTTTTCCTACAAGCTATTTCAAGCAAACAACTTTTGAAACATGTTTTATGGAACTCATACACCTATTTAACTTGTGGGAAAGCAGTCATAAGATGGGCACTTTAATACCTCAGAGATAGATATTGGTACCAAAGAGTGCATTTTGGTACCTCAAAGGCACATATTGGTACCACATGTATACATATCTGTACCAAAATGGTACATAGGGCCTTTTTAACTCATTCCCAGCAAGCTATTTTTTTAAAGTTCCCCACCAGCTTTTTTGTGATTTTCACAAAATGCCTTCCAGGAAAATTTTCATCTAAAAATATATAAACAATAACATAAAAATATATAAAATAAAAGAACAGACCCTCTGCTTTCAAACAAACAAACAAGCAAACAAAACGGGGAACGTTTCATCCTTTCTATATATTTTTTAAATAAGTGCATTTTTCTTAAAAAAAAGCAAAAAGCTGAAATAATTGCATTTTTGTGAAGGAATTTTGTTATAGATCAGATTCAGAACGATTATCAAAACGATTATCAGAACGATTATCAAATGGCGGGGAAAGAGTAAAAGTGTATTCTGCCCCACAGTTTTGGACCATTTTTGACAATTTTTCCAAGAGTGTACTGTTTTCTCAATAGTTTACCAATAGTTTAATAGTTTACACGTGTTGTAAATTCTCAATAGAAAAAATAATCTTATTTATAAATTTATTTCTATTTTATTTCTACCTATGGCATACTGTGTATGGCTGTACTGTATGCTGTATGTGATCAATTAAACTTGAAACTAGAATAAATGCATATAATTATATACATTAAAATTGACTGATCTGATCATCACTATATATTGTAATAATTTCAGCTATTTCATAATATTTTAATGAAATATAATAAAGTTAAATAGCATTTTATACTACAATGTGCAGGCTAAGAGTTTGAGTGAGGGGGTCTCTGTATCCACACACAAGTTGAAAACCCTGAATTACAGGACACCTAGAGTTTTGACAACAGTGACATCTACTGGTTGCCATCTCTCTTAAAGACTCTAATAACACATGTGGATTGAAAGCGTTACAAAACCTGTTGTGAAAAGGCCTTCAGCACAGCACAAACATCAAAGAAAACAAGCAGAAAATACATTGTGCTTCCTGGTTTATGGCGTTATGATCGTTGCTTGACCAAGCCCTGTTGATAAATCTATCAATCTACTCTCTCTCTCTCTCCGAGTTGCTCGGGTTAACACCCCCCCTATGTGATCTCTCGAAAAGCTTTTTGCCATCAATAACTACTCATGCTAGATTCTCTCATTAATGTCTGTTGCCGAAAAAGCTGAGCTTTTATTGAAAAATGACAATTCCCAGCAGCGAGGTGATCATATCTACCCGCCCATCGATACGGGGACTAGACTGTGCTCAAAGGTTGTTTTGTGGCCCCCGGGAATAGAGCTCCAAAGATCAGCACCGGCCCCCCCACCCCTCGCACCAGTGGCCGTATATCACCGAGTTCAGGAGATCAATGCGCTTTTATTGCGATGCTTCCTCTTTCTGAACCTCACGGGCCCCTGCCGCTGGCCTCTCGATCTATATAACTCCCGCTGTATTTACAGTAATGAAACATTTAGATGCTGGAAGACAGCCATTGATTTTATTGTGGGAACACTTTTTGACTGACATTTCGTAAATGGCACTGTGTGAAATTATAATGAGGCCACGCTGACGAACAATCCGCTTTAATAGCCGAAATCAATTTAATATTGAGACTGTGTTGGGCTTTTTTAAAGTCATAACTGTGCGTTGAAGTAAAAAGTTTGCAGTTTTTACATATTTATTAGTTTGAATCCTATGAAGGTCCTGTTAAGAAATTGATTTAGTGGAGTTTATTGATCGAAGGTGTTTGCGGCACAACATCCTTTGTCAATAAAGTGCTTAAAGACTTGAAACTTAATTAAGTTAATGATGAGCAAACAGGACGGTGCTAATTTTTGGTTAACTACCATGCACCTGCAAAAATAAACCAAGACCATTGACTAATTCATATTAGCTTAAACAACTCTTATTGGATAGTAGAGTGACCATCATACTATTATTTTTTGTCAGACTTAATATCTTTAGAAAATAAAGAGGACTTTCGAGCACCTTTGTATTTTTGAGAGTGTATGTCATGACTTCAGAAATCCAAAAGCTTAAGATTATACCCTGAAGACCATGATGATTTGTACACAGCTTTATTGCACTGTTTTGTAGGCAACAAATTGTGAATTTCATCATCACAAGAAGATGCTGTGAAATGCATGATGCCTGTGTCTGGTAAGAAATTAAGGTATGATGGAAAACGCTCAATTTGTGCATGTTTACACAAACATCCAAATGAGCAGTCTCCAAATCTAAACTGTCACACTGTTTCCAGCAGGAATTTAATGAGTAAATGTTGGTTGTAGATTTAATTAGCCACCATGGGGATGTACCATTGTCTGCAGTGGAAAATTCTGACCACCGTCTGCATGGCACTGATGAATAATAAATTTCACACACATTGCACCAGTTTTACTCTCAACAGCAGAGGTTTTCAATCCCGCCCATGGAGTCCTGCAGAGTTTAGCTTCAACCCTAATCAAACAAATGAAGGTTAGCTGTATGATTAAGACTGGAGATCTGAAGCTCTGTGGGAGAGTGGGTCTCCAGCTGCAGGATTGAGAACCATTCTGGTTCTAGATTTTGGAATTAGAAGTCTATATTAAATGGACTGTAAGTAGGATTTTAAGTGTTTTATTAATCAAAATCAATGTCTTTATTCATAAATGTTCTCATTGGTGTCAAATGACCTTAGCCAGTGATCTGACTTTTCTTTGTAAGCTTAGAATTTCTCCTCTTTACTTACATTGAACGGTTGAGTCCAAGCATGCATCCATATTGTTCTGCCGAATTGATAAACTATATTATACAACAGTTCTTTCTGGTTCTCGAATCTGATTGGCTAAGAGCTATGCGATATTGCACAGTAACCGCTTCACCTTTTGTATCATTCCGCCACCTAGTAAATGGAGGTCCTAAACAGGCTCATCTCTGAATGGAAAAACACAGACGCCTCTCCGTGTGTCTCATTAGTTCACTAGCTTGTAAATCAGTCGGTGAATCCCAATCGGAAGTTATTATTCCGTTAAAGATCAGCGCTCTTGGATGTTACGTTAAAGTTAATGGGAGTAATGTCTTGTCACATCGTGTGGACACTTGGAAAGAGGAATGTAAACACTCATTTTTTCTGGAGCTATATCTCTTATCAGAACGCGAAAACACTGTGGAACTGCAGGTAAGCACCGCAGCTTTTAAATGTGGACATTGATCATTTATTTAATCGCGACGTGACTATTAAAACATGTTATGAGAATATCGCCACTGGTATATTTATAAGCAGCATGCAAAAACATCTCTCTGACACTTATAAAAAACAGTTTTATATAGTACTGACACGAAAAAAGTTTAATAATAATCGTGTGCTCGTATCGCGTTAAGAGTAAATGGGAAACCAATAGTAACATTATATAAGTATAGTTTTATTAACTTTTACCTCGCGCCAAAACAATAACAACACAAAAGACACTAAATATGAATAAGAAAACAAGTAATAGCTTTATCATGACACCAAATACTGCTGATTTGATCTCATTTTGACCATCAAAAACAAACAAGGCGAATATCAGAGCCAGGGAATCCCTGTCAGAGATGTAGCCCAGAGAGGGCGGTGGTCAGCGGGGCAAGTGAACACTGACGTCCGCTCATGCTTTGGTTCTCATACGTACCAAGCAAACGTTCAAACAGGCGCTATCTTAACTAATCGACTGTAGATTTAAATATAATACATATAGATTCTCGACTGAAGTAATCTTAAAACTACACTTTGTGACCAAGAAACGTTAATATAAAGAAACGCCTATCCGGCCTACGGCCTCGTGCCTCTGGCCTAATTTACAGCCGTGATGATATAGAGCTATATCACACTCCTACTCGAGCGATATTGCTTAAATAGCAGAGAGGGACAAAAAGCACTAACCTACCAACACGTTTCCACAACGCGTTTTCATTCAGAACACGTGAACCAGTAGCAACGGACAAGGAGATCAGCGATTACATAACGGCTACCGTAGTTGCAACACGCATTTGGAAAGGCGAAGCGCTAGAAAGCACTGTTCGTTTAAACGCAAAATACAATTTCACCACTAGTCACCCCATAATATTTTTCAAATACATACACAGTTGTTCTCTTTTAATAGCAAGTAGTTTTATTTTCTTGTCCAAAAAAATAAATTTATTTTCTTACCAAAATATCTTACGGCAAGAGATCAAACCCATTGTCGTTGCTAGTCATAAATTAGACTAAACTATTGTCTGTCATTCACTGCAACACTTGTGTTGTGCTTTGTTTAGTATATTAATCTTTGAATTATAATAAGGGTCAAAATTATATAGGGATTTATTTGTGTTTATAGCACAGTCCTGTTAAATGCTTTATTCTGATTGGTTAAGAAATGTACCATGGGTGTTGATTATTTTTCTGGAAATGCACACCAAACCTGTCAAGTGTCTTAAAATGATCACCAGAGCAATGTTTGAGGTAACCATGGTATAAGCGGAATAAGTTCTTTCTCCGATCTTTTGAATTATTAAAAAATAATGCACACTCTCGGTGTAAAGGCACTCGCATCTTCCCCAATAACCACCTTGGGTGTGCATTATTTTCATCGTCAATTATTCCTTTCATAATATAGGTTTACAGTCCCTCCAGAAAAACGCGATTATGCGATCGCATGATTCCATGCATAATATTTATGCGCCGACCGCATTTTTTCAAGATTTTCCCGTGCAAAATATGCGGGGCTTGTATGATTTCATAATCCCCGCATTTTCATAGCAAAAAGTCACATATACCTTAGCAGAAAGTTGAAAAATGTAGCATTTACTTCACACAAGCGCAGCCATGTCCCCTGTTGCCATGGGAACGTTATGAAGGGACATAATTACGCGATGTGAACATCATTGAATGAGAACAGGGTTTTGGGAAATCACTTTTTTCTCATTTTGATTAAACTGCAGTTTTTGCAGGTTCCTGCAATTTTTGCAAGTTCCCGCAATTTTTGCAAGTTCCTGCAATTTCATCGCATGAAATTGCATAAATATCCCGCATATTTCATCGCATTTTTTATGAAAACATGCCGCAAGATCAAGGATTTTTCCCTGCAACAATCACAAAAAAACTAAGCCTTTTTCTGGAAGGACTGGATATAAAATTGGCAGATATTTGCACTTCAATATTTTTGTAAATGATTCAATTTATTACAATTATTTAATGCATGCTGCATTTTTAGAAATAAAAGCCCTCCCTTTAGGGGGTCGCACACCGGACGAGAAGCCCTGCGTCGCGCCATGAATCTAAAAACAGAACACATTATTGTCTATGAATGTACGCACACCGGCGGCGCCTGGTGGCATCTGTCCGCTATGACTTTGGACACTGCTCAAATCCCTGTTGCGCCATAACATTATTGTCCCAAATCGTTAGCGATATATAACGTATATTTTGCATATTGAAGTAGACGCTATCTGACTAAGCTTGCGCTACTTAATATGCACTTCCAGTGTACAATACCTCCTAGACGCGACATGGCGCTTCTCATCTGTTAAGCGACCCCCTTTGCACTGTCCCTTAACCCTACCCAATAAATATTTTTATTCTTAACTAACACTTGTTAGGCCACTATTTCAAACTTTTTTATTTTTATTGAAAATAAATGCCTTTTCGAGGTGATAGGAAAAGGGATAAAAGCGACGTCGGCAAAGAGCAGATTCGAACCAGGGACACCGTGTCAAAAAACAGTGAGCCTTAATCACTACTACGGAGCCCCTAAGGGAACACAGAGAAAAAATTAAATAAAGTTTTGTTTCGCGTGTGCACGTGAAACTATCGCGTTTAGTTTAGCGTGCGCATGTGAAACACACGTGAAACCATCACGCGCACACGTGAAACTATTGCGCGCACACGTGAAACTATCGCGTGCGCAGACGCAACTAAACTTTTTTAAAAAATTCTGCACATGAAGGTTTCGCGTGAGCACGCGAAAGTTTCACGTAAGCACGTGAAAGTTTCACGTAAGCACATGAAACTAAACTTTAGATTTTTTAAACTCCAATGTCACCTTAGGGGCTCTGTACACTACTGCCTGTGCCACTGAAATTGTTACATTTTGGATTTTAGGCTAAATTCACTCACATGGTGGAGCTCTCAGGAAACACCAATTTCAACAATCATTAGCCCGCGACAGCTCTGAACTAATATTAAACAATCATTATTGACCTAATTCGTATCATATTTTCTGTTCCAGGCTAAAACATGGGGGTCTAAAATTAAATCATTTGGGGGCGTCCTTGGCAATAACCAAATGTATTATGTTTGCTATCCTATTTTCAAATGCAGGAATGAATCTGCACTTTAAAATGTTGAATTGTGAATGGTGCACAACCCTGTGTTCAGGTCCTGGGTGGTGAAATCAGCTCTCACCTCTCAGTACTCCGCTTCTTTACCAACCTTGTTTTCTTTGAACCGCAGAATTAGTCATCTCTGCGAAATCTGATTAGTTACACTGACAATACGGTGATGTGGAAATTACTTTCTTGAGCATATCATTAAAGAATAATCGATATGATGGATGCGATGAAGCCCAGAGCTATTTATTGCGGCTGAGCAGAGGCCACGCGGGGCGTCTTTGCCTGGCATCTCCCTCATAATGAGCGTTTAATTTGTCTTAAAGACAAAAACATCGGTGCGGGGTCAGAGAGGCTCGACTGCATCTCTGCTTTTTCTCCCTCTCTCCTGCGTGTCTGCAGGTCCGCCCCCAGCTTGTTCTAGCCCGTGACTTAATTACCTGAAAATAAATTGGCTCATGTGTATATGTGAGCAGCACTTCAAGACGAGACCTTCTCGCACTCCACGTCTTAATGCTCTCATTATCCGAAAGGATTCGAATTCTGGGCAGAACCGTGGAGGGAAGAGCGGGAGATTGAACCTGGCTTCCTGGTGGCTTCTGAACAGCTTCAAAGATTTAACGGTCAAATAATTAACTGACCTTAGCTTTACATGTTGAAGGTCTTTGTTAATAACCACAGACTACTTTATGAGCACTGTATGAGAAAGAGAGGTAAAAACGACTTTATGTAGCCAGGAGAGAAAGATGAACTTCAAAGCAGTGTTTTGTATGAACTATGGCTTTAAATGTATTTTAATTTTTTTATTTGCTCAACCTCATGTTGTTTACACCCGTATGACTGACACATTTTTGGCAGAATATATCCTGGACCCTTCTTTTGGCCTAAAATGACAAAATACTATATTATTGTAAACAGGCATTGTTACTCATGTTGCCGGACATTGACAGTTTGCACTGTAAAAAAATGCAGCATTAAGTTAAAACAAATTGGTTTTTTTACTTATTAAAATAAATTGAAATGGTTTAACTTAATTTGTTAGGTTAAAGTAGCATAAAAATACAGTAAAACTAAAACATAATAAACATCCTCAAAAAATAAAATAGAAAGTGTTCAGCCATTTATATTAATAATTTTGCATATTATTTAGAGAATTTTTTAGATTTTTTTGCCATTTTAGTACTGTCCTGGGATGACACAATGTCCAATTTAAAATCTGCATTCTGCAGCAAAACCCATTGAAAAGCACTAAAACCGATGAAGTGTAGGAGTTTTTGAGTTTATTTCTCCAAGACAGAAGGAGTAGATATTACTTTTGACTCTATTACAAAGATTAATTGCATTTAAGGTGGGATTTTGTGTCCCAGAGTTCGAGGTATGACATTTAAAGCCAACAGGGGAGTGAACTTCATTAAAAAGATTTATTACAACGAATCGGGTATAACATTTCTAAAAGCATCTCTTATTAACTCTGTTTTATAAAGTAAATTGCATTAAGTGCCAGGTTATTCTTTGTAATTATGACATCCGTTGTGCACTTTACAGAGATTAGGGACGCTTCACTCGAAGGGTAAATTACAGTACGCATGACATGTGACCCAGCTAATAGAATAGGAAAGTTTCTGCAACAAACTACCAGTTAGCCAGAGAAAATTTACTATTTAGAGCTGTAGGTTATTCTTGTTCCAACCATTCAATTTCCATTTAAAGTATATCTAATCGCTACCCCATTTCTTTTCCAATCTATGGCCAATTAGCATTTACATTTATGCATTTGGCAGGAATTTTTCTCTAAATCAGCTTACACTGCACTCAAGGTAACATTACAGATCTGTTCATGCATTTCCTAGGAATCCAACAGCACAAAATCTTGCTACTGTAAACCAGTGTAACCTAGTTAGGCGACAATGTTGCAAAAACAATCCCTGTTCGCATAAATAAAAACGTTGTATTACATATGCAGGCCACTAATTGGCAATGTCACATAATGCCCGAATATGTAATATGCATGCGTGTGCCATTACCATTTTTACAAATATGTTTTTGTAGTTTACACTAAGAGTATAACAGTACTGTTTTTCATAAATCTTTTTCTAAGGTCTGCTGTTATACATTTGTTGACAGTGGTTTTGTGTAAAAAAATTCAAAATGCATTGAGTTTTCCGATTTTACTGAATATGGTGTTGTGTTAATGAACGACCAAAACACATCGAAGGTTTTCTAATATTAGTTGAAAGTGGTTTCTGGTAAATAAATGCAATGAAAGTTACAGATTTTAGTGGAAAATGGTGTTGCGTAAATGAACGACCAAAACGCAATCGAAGGCTGTCATACATAAGTTGAAAGTGGTTTTGTGTAAATCAAATTCAAAATGCATTGAGTTTTCTGATTTTAGTGAAAATGGTGTTGTGTAAATGAACGACCAAAACACATTGAAGGTTTTCTGATATTAGTGGAAAGTGGTTTCTGGTAAATAAATGCAATGAAAGTTTACAGATTTTAGTGGAAAATGGTGTTGCTTAAATGAACGACCAAAATGCAGCAAAGGTTTTCTGATATTAGTTAAAAATGGTTTTGTGTAAATAAACGTCCAAAATGCAATGAAAGTTTACAGATTTTAGTGGAAAATGGTGTTGCGTAAATGAACGACCAAAATGCAGCAGAGGTTTTCTGATATTAGTTGAAAGTGGGTTTGTGTAAATAAACGTCCAAAATACAAGGAAAGTTTACAGATTTTAGTGGGAAATGGTGTTGCGTAAATGAACGACCAAAACCCATTGACGTTTTCTGATATTAGTTGAAAGTGGGTTTGTGTAAATAAACATCCAAAATACAAGGAAAGTTTACAGATTTTAGTGGGAAATGGTGTTGTGTAAATGAACGACCAAAATGCAGCAAAGGTTTTCTGATATTAGTTGAAAGTGGTTTCTGGTAAATAAATGCAATGAAAGTTTACAGATTTTAGTGGAAAATAGTGTTGTGTGAATAAACGACCAAAATGCATCGAAGGCTGTCATACATAAGTTAAAAGTGGTTTTGTGTAAAAAAAATTCAAAATGTATTGAGTTTACCGATTTTAGTGAAAATGGTGTTGTGTAAATGAACGACCAAAATTCAGCAAAGGTTTTCTGATATTAGTTGAAAGTGGTTTCTCGTAAATAAATGCAATGAAAGTTTACAGATTTTAGTGGAAAATAGTGTTGCGTAAATAAATGACCAAAATGCATCGAAGGCTGTCATACATAAGTTGAAAGTGGTTTAGTGTAAAAAAAATGCATTGAGTTTTTCAATTTTAGTGAAAATGGTGTTGTGTAAATGAACGACCAAAACACATCGAAGGTTTTCTGATATTACTTGAAAGTGGTTTTGTGTAAATACAAATATTTTAATGAACGACCAAAACGCATCAAAGGCTGTCATACATAAGTTGAAAGTGGTTTAGTGTAAAAAAAAATGCATTGAGTTTTCTGATTTTAGTGAAAATGGTGTTGTGTAAATGAACGACCAAAATGCAGCAAAGGTTTTCTGATATTAGTTGAAAGTGGTTTTTGGTAAATAAATGCAATGAAAGTTTACAGATTTTAGTGGAAAATAGTGTTGCGTAAATAAACGACCAAAATGCCTCGAAGGCTGTCATACATAAGTTGAAAGTGGTTTAGTGTAAAAAAAATGCATTGAGTTTTCCGATTTTAGTGAAAATGGTGTTGTGTAAATGAACGACCAAAACACATCGAAGGTTTTCTGATATTAGTTGAAAGTGGTTTTGTGTAAATACAAATATTTTAAATGAACGACCAAAACGCATCGAAGGTTGTCATACATAAGTTGAAAGTGGTTTAGTGTAATAAAAAATTCAAAATGCATTGAGTTTTCCGATTTAGTGAAAATGGTGTTGTGTAAATGAACGACCAAAACACATCGAAGGTTTTCTGATATTAGTTGAAAGTGGTTTTGTGTAAATACAAATATTTTAATGAACGACCAAAACGCATCGAAGGCTGTCATACATATGTTGAAAGTGGTTTCGTTAAAAAAAAATTCAAAATGCTTTGAGTTTTCCGATTTTAATCAAAATGGTGTTGTGTAAATGAACGACCAAAACACATAGAAGGTTTTCTGATATTAGTTAAAGTGGGTTTGTGTAAATAAACATCCAAAATGCAATAAAAGTTTACAGATTTTAGTGGAAAATGGTGTTGCGTAAATGAACGACCAAAACGCATAAAGGGGCGGTTCCCCAGACAGGGATAAGACTAGTCCTAGACTAAAATAAATGTAGGAGCTGTCCAAACTGAAAACATATCCTAAAATACATCAGTGCCCTTTGTTTTGGCCGAAAATACACAGAAGTAATCTTTTTAGTGAGGCATATTTGTTAAAATTTGATATATTTCCTAATTAAACTAAGGCCTAGTCCTGGCTTAAGCTAATTCCTGTCCGGGAAACCACCACAGAAAGTTTTACATTTTTAAACTATACATTGCACTGTCAAAAACTTTTTAAAAATGAAAGGTATCTTAAGTATACATTTCAGAAAAGCCCTTGAAAATCAGCAAACTGCTGTTCTGCTGAGATCAATGTCAGCATCCCTGAAGAAATGTTGGCCCTTGTATTGTTTCATAACATGAAGTTATAATCAATGCAGGAACTTACTCAATTCCTAAAAAGTATTCGGGGACATATACAATAAATATCAAGTTCGTTGCAATACACAATGTTTATTGTACGCATGTGGCCTCCAGCTTTGTCGCTCGACCCCAGAGGCAGTCGCTTGGTCCTTCTCTGTATTCATTTGTCAGTGTTGTTGTAACACAGATACAAAATGTATCCTTGAAGTCTGGCAGCTAAATTAACTTATGTTCCCATGGTGGTGATCAATAGCGTGTGTCCCATAGAAATAGCGGTTATTAATTTTCACTGAACTGTTTTGAACTTTGCAGACTTGGTAGTCGGAATTTTATGTAATAGTGCTCTGTAAATGTAGTTTACTGCCCACTAACAAAATCTAATGGCGAATATTCAGTTGTTATCCTTGAGAGCAGTCCATATTATAAAAGATTGGTGCAGGAGATTACATTTCTGTTGTTAGCAACAGTTTTGCTGTTGATTTGTGCAAGGAGTCACATTGTGCCTCACGTTTTAAATGTGAAATTATGGCCCGGGAAGGTTGGCAAATGTTCCCAGCTACCTCAATTGGTATTCAGCAATGGTGCCAAAACTGTGTGACAGGAATATATTGGAACTCTCGCAGGCCTGCATGGATTTCTCTGACAGATATCTCAAGCATCTGGAGTCTAACATGTTTGATAGATCTGATACAACTGATGCAGAGAATCAGATATGATGACAGGTCGCATGTTCAAGGAACTCAAACCATTTCTGCTGTTTTGAAAGTCTAACAAGATGTTGTATGTCATTCAGAATTTGGTGTCCTTTAAATACGCTGAAGTAGAATTAAAACAAAATTAAATTCTTACTTTTTTGGGGGTGAACTATCTCTTTGTGTTTTTGAAATGAAAGTTTCACACAAAGAATATTAAATATGAGTTTTTTTTGGCAAGTGAGAGATATCTGGCAACAAATTGTGTTGACCCAAGGACAACATTTTTGTAAACAACAGTTCTGGATGCAACACAAGTAATCCCAATGATATTGTTCCTGTGTCTTTATTATTATAGTGGTGGTGTGGATTCCAAAATTTGGAACAATTGTCAAAACTTTATAGTTAAGGGGCGGTCACACTAGACTTTTCGTTCCATTGATTTCCATTCATATGCATGCAAATGCGTCAGACTGGAAATGCAAGCTTGTGCAAAGATATTTTGCAGTTTGCTGTGTACCAAAGTTCAAGTTTGGTGAACTCTGACCTGTGAATTCGCACGCAGAGATATGTGAGCAATAGAAAACCGGTACGTCACGGCATGACCTTTCTTCATATAGAAAAGCACAAATGGACGAAGACAAAGGCTGTTTCTCAAAATGCATTCTTCAGCGATCTTTCGTCCTTGTGTCCTCGCTCTACGTCATCATTACTCAGGGAAGTTCAATTCCAATTCTCAAGAACGCAAGTACAGAGGAAGCATGAAAATACCCGGATATCGGGGATGCATCAAGTACAGACTTGCGCGCTGAAATCTGGGGAGATCAGGTGACCAACAGGAAGATCGCACACTTCTCAATTCTCACAAGTGCGTTGTGTTCTCGCGACCTTCTGAGTTCGTTCTTCCAAGTTCGCCTGGCAAGAACGATCTCCACGAGACACAAGTCCGTTCTTTGTGTTCTTGGAATTGAGAAACAGCCAATGATCTTATATTGAAAAACCGCTCCCCGCCAATATTCGCAGTAACGTCTGACAAATATTTGAAGAGTTTGGATCCAAAACGCAATAAATCCATTTTGACTAATTTTGGTAAAAATGTGTTTTCTATACCAAGAAAGTGAGAAGATGAAAACCACTATTTTCTTTTACAAACTTTCACGTACTGTAGCATCTTTAGGTTATAAAAACATAAAAAATTAAAATCCATAATTAGATTTTCAAAGATTTATTATAAAAAACACAAAATGCAATAAATCCATGACATTTTTTTTCAAAATTCTATAAATCTATAGAATTAATATATAAATGTGCATTCATCTTTGACATGGTATATTTATTTAGATGACTAGTGATATACACTGATTTAAAAAAAACATTAATGGCATTAACCAAAACACTTACTTATAATAAAACGTAGCGCTTTTCTAAGCGGGTTTTAAAGAGGAACTATATTTTATGGCGTAATAGCACTTTTGGGAGTACTTCGACTCGCCTGAAAAGTCCGCTCCCCTTCTCCCTCTCATAATGGGAGAGGGAGGGTGTTACTGCGCCGAGTCGAAGTACTCCCAAAAGTGCTATTACGCCATAAAATATAGTTCCTCTTTAAAACCCGCTTAGAAAAGCGCTACGTTTTATTTTGTATCACCAAACTTGCTCGTATAACTACTCGTCTTAAATAGGAAAAACGTTGATGTGTTTGGTCACTTCTAACTTTATCTCTAAATGGTACAATTGAATGGGGGCTAAGCTAAATGCTATCGAAGCATCGCAGCGCGCTCCAGCGCTTACGTGCACGCACACAGATGATAGAGGGATGTATCAACAGTTCTTAGTTAAGGTGGAAAGTTTTTCATTAGATACGATGGGGTCTGTGTGTTATCATGACAGAAGCTTGATGCTGTCGGGGGAACAAGCAACAACCGACATTTTTCTTTCTCCCAAGTGCCTCTCGCGTACAAATGATTAGATTTTGATGGCTTACGTTTCTTCCCCGCCACAGAAAACCACCACAGGTTTAGCAATGGCATCAAAGTATTATTTCGTTTTTATTTGTTTGTTAATTAAAACTAGGATTCTGTGTGTATTCAACGCGCCACCATTGTTGTTTACAATGCGTGGAATAGTGCGCTGTGATTTGATGAGTGGATTTATTGCATTCTGCAGAGAAGGAGAAGTGACGTTTATCGCGTTTTGGGAAAAAAGGGAGAAAAGATGATAAAATTAAGAATTTACTTTTTAATACTGACCTGATACAATACTGATTTTGGCTGTAACTCTGTTTTTAATTTTTTTTTTAATGACGTTTAACGCGTTTTGGAACCAAACTCTTCATTTGCATGCTCAGAGTCTAGTGTGACTGTGGCTTTATAGTCCTAGATGTGGCCAATTCAATTCAAATTACAACCCAGAATCCCAGAGTCTTTTTGAATAGTGGCAGTCTTACAGTTTTCATAAGGAGAATTTAAATGTGGCTCAGATCTTCTCTCCAAATTGACATCAAAAGACTTTTAAAGAACATCCCAGCGAAGGCTCAAATGGGAGTCATTTGGCTGACAAATGTGTGCAATGTTATTAGAAAAAAAGCCTCTTCTTTCCCGAACACTCCAATAAATTACATTCAGACTTTTTCTTTGACTGCTACATCAGACTAGGTCTCCTAATGCCTGAAAGCTCAGGTATAAGAGAAACGCCTTAGGCAGCAACATTTTCATCGCAGGTAATCCCAGGAGATGCAATGCTCGGAGTGGCTGGCCGAATACTGTAGTTTAAAAAATTACTCAATTATTTCCTGCTTCCTCTCTTTTCTCTTCACCTCGGGTGCGAAATGTTGATATCCAATAAATATTCAGACGACCCTGATGAGAGCAATGTCGATCCGTGATGGCTTTCTTTCAACAGCTCATAATGTTCCTCTGTTCCTGTCTTCAACGTGATCCGGAGAGACCCTCAGAGGTTAACGCTAAGAAAAGTGACTCAGTGAAGTTTCAAGGTGAGACCGTTGTCAAGGCATCGGGTCTCTTATTAGTTTCTGAGCTGGGACGCCTTATTAGGTATTCAGGAGGGAACCGGCTTCTCCAAGAATTTTAATTAGTGTGACTTTAACAAAAGAGCGAGGATTTCACCATCTGCCTGCCGTAATAAAAGTCCTCACTAATTAAAACACCGTAGCTGGCTATTAAAATATAATTCGCGATGAGAAAAATCATACTGCATGGGGATTTCAACATGTGAACATCTCAAATTCATCGTCTCTTACTCCTATTTAAACTACATTATTACCATATAAACATTACACTTCTGAGTGCATAAAACTGTATTGTATATACCACCTTGTTATATAACAAATTTAAACCTACTAATGTAAACCTATATATGCATTGCATTACTATTTTGTTTGCTTTTAGCAGGGCACAATGGTTTAAATTAAAGGTATGATAAAAAACTTATGCTTTACACAACAACAATGTCATGACTACATTAAAAAGATTTTTCTTTACATTTATGACAAATTTCACGTACACATGACAATGCTGTCAAAATGATCTACATTTACAAGGACTCGCAAGGACAACGCTGTATCATGTATGCCAAGCCAGTAGATGGCTATGTTACCTTGTAAAGGAAAATTACACACCTGCGCAGATATACATTCTTTTGCAGTGATAAATACAAACTTTGAGCAGTTTTGTTTAGACAGACAATGAGGTTTATTAGTTCAAGTTACCCCAAACTATAAAGAGCCAACATTTTGGAGAAGCGTTAATAAACTTGGTGTCTTGAGCAGCACATACACTGTCCCATACAACAATAAAAATATATTTTCAAATATAATTTTAAATATATTTCAAAACACAAATATATATATATATATATATATATATATACACAAAGGAAATAAAATTTAACAAGCTTTATTAAATATTAAAATCACAGAGGGGGAATTAAATACTTAAAAGAACTCAAGTCTTTTGTCCCATAGGCTCTCACAGGGGGGGGGGGGGGACAATCAGGTCGGTATACGGGGGAGTATACTGGGCTTGGAGCTTTAGGCATACAGACAAGTATGTAAATGGGTACACTGGGCGTATACCTTGGGCATACAGGTGAGTATACGAATGGGTACACTGGGCTTGGACGTACAGGTAAGTGTACGGGGGAGTATACTGGGCTTGGAACTTCGGAGTGTAAGTACGTATGCAATTTAGTACACTGGACTTAGACCTTGGGCGTACAGGTATGTATACTAGCAATACACTGGGCTTTTAGCTTTGGGCGGGAATACAAGCTGGCATAGGCTGGCACTCTCCACAGCCACGTCGCCACCACCAGGGGGAGAAAGGGGGTTAATGGATTGCAGTCGGGGTATATATATACCTCTTCGGCCTAGGGAGTGATCGCTGACAACATTGGCACAGCACAACACTACAATTCTTCAGGTGCACACAACGTCAAAAAGACTCACCCACTGCACTCCACACACTCACAGTGAATTAGGGTCAGAATCACAACGTTTGGGAGGGGAATAGTCCTGGGTAGTTGAAGTGGTCGGTGCGGAGGATGACCATATGAGGACGTCAAGACCCCGACCGTAAAACACACTCCTTCCTCTTCTCGTCCGGTTCCGGCTCACCCACCGATCCTCAACACGGGTGGGGCCGCTCACACACTGCTCGGATACACAGAAGATACACTGGGGTGCAGTATTACCAATGGTGTAAAACAACACAAGACGAATTCCAATGTAACTCACAGTTTTCTTCGACACTTAATACTTTCCTCTTTCTTCCAGATGTCTGGTGCATCCGAGGCGGTTATACACAATTCCTCTATTCCTTCTCCGTTGGTCCGTGTTCCCGTGTCCTTCAACAACATGATTCCCTCGAGGTAAACAATCACATTAGCACAAAGACTTCAGAAGGAATGATTGGACAACTTAACTTCGTCTTTCTTCAGCCCAAATCCGTTGCTTCAACTTCGCCCAGCCTGCAATGTCCACGTTAACACGCCTCTCCAACACACCGATCACTTCCGCCTCACCTGCAGCGTTTTGCCAGAATAAATTTCTCTCCACCCTTCGGGTCTTCAGCCCCGTACTCTCTCCGCTTCGCTTCTTTGCGAACGCCGGATTAACGTAGCTTTCTGACTCCCTTGAAGGTTACAATTCATCTGCCATTGGCGTCGCTCACGGCTGCGGCTTCCGGCTTTCGTTCACCCGTCTTCCTTTCACCGCATCCCCGCGGCCGCCCAGCGCGAGCTGCGGAAACAGGACCGCCCGAAAAACGACTGCCTCTTCCGGTTTCTTGATGCCCTATTTATATGCCTCCTCTTCTCAGTAATGTCCAATCATCAATCGCCACGTTCGCTTTGCACACCTGTTTGTAATAATCCCCAGATTTGTTTGCCTGGAGTTGCCGGAACTGGTGTGTTTCAGGGACGATGGTTCGGGTGGAACTATTTCCGCCATTTTTAGGTTCTGCGGCATAAAGTCAGTACGTGACATACCTACTGTAGTTTACACATAAAATCTTGTAGGCCCACATGGGTCCAGCACGGGTCCATTTTTGGAGACCCGTTCCCGCCCGTACCCGCAAAGTTCAGCACCAGATCCGACCCGTACCCCATTATAATATCAAAATTAATAATAAATATCAACTTAATATAAATCAAATTTGCTAACGGCAAAACTTTATGCTTTTTTTAACTCCTGCAACGCTCGTTCAAACTAGGCTACGAGAAGAATCAACAAAGGTCACGCACTGTTGCAGTTGTGATGACATAATGGGTCAAATGCAGTGTTGGGTAAGTTACTTAAAAAAAGTAATCCACTACAAATTACTAATTACTATTTTAAATTGTAATTTGATTACATTACTGATTACTACATGCAAAAAGTAATCTAATTACTAATTACTTTACTTTTAAGTTACTGTGGCGAGGATGCTGGTAGCTCTTGATAATAATGTGTTAATGTTTTGTGGATCTACTGTTTAGTGGGGTTAATAACTGCACTTTGACACTGTTTGGGGGGAGGTGTCCGGGAGGGGGCAATAGAGGGTGGTGGAGGCGGTAAAAAAAGAGAGAGGGAGAAGAAGTGTTTTGGTTGTAAGTTAGACTACTGTGATATAACGTAGTCGTTGTTGTTTTTCTTTGATGCCTGCTAGTTTTGCACGAGAGGGATTTAAGGACACCTCCTAATACCCGTGTTAGGCTGGAAAAATAGGCAATAAACCAACAACCCGTTTGGGTTTTGTGTGAAATCTATCCGGTCTCCTGCTCGTTCTTCTGGGAAATCATACACGCCGCTACACTGGTGTCAGAAGTGGGATCACGATCCCAGAAGATAATGGAGAAAAATCCGGTAAGATCGCCGCTGTTGTGCAATGAGATGTTGGAGGGAGACAGAGAAGAGCCCCGGTATGGGCGGGATTACCGTAGTCCCGAGGGAGAGCGAGCGCCGACAGAGAAAGATAAGTTGATTAACATGCTATCGCCTACTAATCCTTTTCTGCCGCTTTTGCTTGCTGAAATTAATCAGAGGAGTTGCAAAAATACCGAAACACAGCCCGTATTGCGCACTGACGTGCCTTTTGGCGAGGATATTTGCATGGCGAGCACCCCCGTTACAGAAGCGTGCACCACGGAGCGCATGCGGTTTGTTGACCCGGAACCGGAAGTCGTCGGGAGTAAAAACATCCGGCGCGGGGTTATGATGGTGAATTTGGATGAAAACACTATTAAACAAGGCGCTTATATGGGGAACAATGCTGATAAAACGTTCTCTGTGTATCCTAAAGATTTAAGTTGCAGTTATGAGCTCCCTCAAATAGGTGATATGCATGTTACAGAGGGGTCTGTTACTGATTCTTGCAGCTTAGTTTTCAGCCCTACCATCACCAGAGATGTGCTGAGAAGAGCTAATAAGCCTTTCCCCATCGCACACACATATAGCATGCATCCAACAGTTACACCGTCTTCCCTACAACCCTCAATGATGACTGATTTTTGTTGTTCCAAACAGACTGATGGTGCCAATAAACATCCCGATTTGTCACAAAGTCGAAGCTGGAAGCTAAGACGGGACGATCATCCCGTTTCAATCAAAGAACCGACATCTGGCCGTGCCTTTTCTAATTATTCGGATCAAACTACTCCAGTTGAGCCTGAAAAATTGTGTAATAAGGCCCGGAGCTGTCTAAAATTGGGGTACTATGATGGGCATTCATCTTACGAGGCATTCCAGAAGAAGTTTGAGCTAGTGAGCAAGGTAAATGGTTGGGATGAAACTGAACAATTAGGTCAGCTAGCAGCAGCTTTAGAAGGTGATGCACAGCAGGTGTTGTTGGACATTCAAGGAAGTCAGCTTCATAACGCTGAGGTGCTACACAAAGCGTTGTCTCGACGTTTTGGGGATACCACACCCCCAATGGCTTTACGGCAACAGTTTCAGGAGCGTCGCCGGCGACATATGGAACCCTTAGGGGTATTTATGGCTGATCTGCGACACTTAGCCCACCGCAGCTACCCAACGTTCAACGAGAATGTGAGAGATGCCTTGGTGCTGGATGCGTTTGTGAGGGGCCTGACGCCAGATCGCTTGCGGCAACAAGTACGGATAGCGCAGCCCTCTAGTCTTGATGAGGCTCTTGACCAAGCTCAGATCATAGAAGGCATATTGAATGAGCAGCCCAATGGAATGGTCGACGGCAGTAATACCAACCGTCCCAGGGTTTTCGCTGCCTACTCTGCGGGACAGACACAGTCACAGGCGGCTACAGGAAATGTGGTTGTGGTTTGCTGGCGCTGCGGAAAGACCGGTCATATGCGCCGAGAATGCCCGACCCTGGAGTCTGCTGTGTCTCTTCAGCAGTCGGGAAACGCGCCCGGGCCGGAGTAGACGGGGGTACTCTTGGCCCATTTATCTTTCCAGAAACTCCCTGTGGAACAACGTTTGAGTCAATAACCCCAGTTGAATGTTGTCGTGTAGAAGTCGAAGTGGAGGGGCAATCTATACAGGGTTTGTTGGATACCGGTTTTATGGTCACTATAGTCCATCCTAAACTCTTAGCAGGAAGGCTTCTCCAAACCGCCTGTTTTCCCCGTTATGACTGTCACAGGTGAACGAGAAGCGATGATGGGCCGCTGTAAGGCGAATCTCAAGGTGGGGGACTACAATACCATAATGTGGGTATGGGCTGCTGATATTCCAGAATCCTGCCTTCTGGGGATTGATTTTCTGCATGGGGCTGCTGCGGTTGTGGATCTAGATGCAGCCACGCTAACATTTGCGGCAAAGTGCTCGGTACCAATCTACTTCCACTCTATGTGGCCAGGGCCCCAGTCTCATTACATGGGCCCTCTGAATGGGAGCTCCGTCACTCAGGCAGTTTCCACCCAATCGTCAACAGTACAGTCATTTGGGGCACCAAGTTTCTGTTCTGCGCCAGGCCCGTCAACTGTTCAACCTTCTGTTGGTTTAAATGCTTGCCCTGGGGTCTCCATTAAAGATGTGAAAAGCTCCACCTCCATATGTACAGCGCAGGTTGTCTGGGAGAAAAGTAGTCAGGGTCTGGATGACTCTCAAAAGCAAAAACTTTGGCTAGTGCTAGAGCACCATCATGCCATTTTCTCTACGTCACCCAGTGATGTTGGTCAGACTCAGTTGGTACAGCACTGTATAAACACGGGGAACGCACCACCCATTAGACAACGGGCAAGACGGTTGCCAGTTTCTAGGCAGACAGCTGCAGAACACTGCCTGGAAGAAATGAGAGCAGCAGGAGTGATAGAGCCATCAGAGAGCCCATGGGCTTCACCTGTTGTATTAGTCCCGAAGAAAGGTGGTAGTTGGCGTTTCTGTGTTGATTTCAGGCGACTCAACGAAGTGACCGTTAAGGACTCCTATCCTCTCCCACGGGTTGACGAGTCTTTGGATCGCATTACAGGATCTCAGTGGTTCTCTTCCTTAGACCTGCGAAGTGGCTATTGGCAGGTGGCCCTCAGCGCCGACTCAAGGCCGAAGACAGCTTTCACAACAGGGACTGGCCTCTGGCAGTTTAAAACCCTGCCCGTCGGGTTGTGCAATGCTCCAGCGACTTTTGAGCGATTGATGGAGCAGGTGCTCCAGGGTATTCCAAAGGAGTTGTGCTTGGTATATCTGGATGATATTTTGGTACATGGAAAAGACTTTGACTCTGCTCTAAGTGCCCTTGATCTTGTCATGACCAGGATAGCTCAGGCGGGCCTTAAGTTACATCCAGAAAAGTGCCAGCTAATGCAAAAAGCTGTCACTTTCTTGGGCCACCATGTTAGCTACGCTGGAGTAGCTACGGATGACCAGAAGACTGCAGCTGTTCGCAACTGGCCGGTTCCGTGCAGTCTCAGGCAGTTACGAGCTTTCCTCGGGCTTGCATCATATTACCGGAAATTCGTATCTGGATTTGCTACTATAGCCGCTCCCCTCCATCAGTTGACTAAGAAGGCACAGCGTTTTTCTTGGGGGCAGGAACAACAGCAGGCTTTTGATAGCCTGAAGGAGGCTTTGTGTAATGCGCCAGTGCTCGCAGCTCCAGACCTCAGATTGACATTTATTTTGGATACAGACGCAAGTAATGTTGGCTTGGGGGCTGTCCTCTCTCAGGAGGGGGAAAAGGGAGAGAGAGTTATTGCATACTACAGTCGAGCATTCAATCGGGCAGAGCGCAATTACTGTGTAACCCGAAGAGAGCTTTTGGCCGTGGTTGACGCAGTAACCCATTTCAGACATCATCTATGTGGGCTCCCTTTCGTGGTCAGAACAGATCATGCTTCATTACGTTGGCTACTGTCTTTCCGGGAGCCAGAAGGGCAGGTGGCTCGTTGGATTGAACGGCTGCAAGAGTTTCAGTTCACCATTCAACATCGAAAAGGAGAAAGTCACCAGAATGCAGACGGGTTGTCAAGACGCATGTGTGAATCAACATGCCCACAGTGTAAGCGGCTTACCTGTTATGAAGAGTCAGGACAGGCGGACGAGTCCCTTCAGGAGGAGATTGGAGTGCCTTGTTGTGCAGTGTTGCCTGATTCTAGCATAGCATGGTCCACTGAACAACGTCTAGACCCTGAGCTCCAGTTAGCCATGCAGTGGTTGGAAGCAGGGCAGAGGCCCACATGGGAAGAGGTAGCGGTTTATGGGCCAGTGGTAAGGAGCTTGTGGTCCATGAAAGATGGCTTGGCCCTGAAGGCAGGAATGCTACAAAGACAGTTTGTGGAGCCGGCAACTGGCCTTGTGAAATGGCAGATTGTTGTTCCAAAGTCCTGCTACCGTTTGGTCCTTGAAGCGATGCATGGTCGGCCGGGGGTTGGACACTTTGGAGTCAATAAAACACTGAAACGAGTTAGGCAAGAGTTTTACTGGACCACCTGTCGTAGGGATGTAGAGTCATTTTGCAGGCGATGTGATACCTGTACAGCTAAGAAAGGGCCACCGGGCCAGTCTCATGCTCCCTTGCAACAACGTCAGGTTGGCTGCCCTATGGACCGTGTGGCAGTAGATGTTTTGGGACCATTCCCGCAGACCCAGAGAGGAAATCGGTTTGTGGTGGTTGCCATGGATTATTTTACGAAGTGGCCGGAAGCATACGCCGTACCCAATCAGGAGGCAAGAACTGTGGCTGACGTTCTCTTGGAAGGCATGTTTGCTCGCTTCGGGGTTCCAGCTGAGGTGCATACAGATCAAGGCAGAAATTTCGAATCACGCCTGTTTTCAGAATTTTGCAGACAGCTCGGCATATGGAAGACAAGGACTACTCCCCTACACCCCCAAAGTGATGGGCTGGTGGAAAGGTACAATCGAACCCTTGCCACACAGCTGGCATTGTGCGTGAGTAGAGATCAGAGGGATTGGGATCTTCAGCTGCCATTGGTCCTGCTTGCTACACGAAGTGCGGTGCAGGAGACGACCGGTTGCACACCCGCACTCCTGATGCTGGGCAGAGAGCTAAGGACTCCTTCCTCACTAATAATGGGTCAACCACCAGATGCGCCGGCCGCGCCGCCGGGGTTGGAGTATGCTCATCAGCTGCAAGATCGGTTGCAGTCGGCTCATGAATACGCTCGTCGTCAGGCTCTGCAAGCTGGTGTTCGTCAGAAGCGGGCGTATGACCATCACTGTAAGGGGCGTGATTTCTGCGCTGGAGAGTTAGTCTGGGTCTATGGACCAAAGAGAAAGAAGGGACGCTCACCTAAACTGGACAGTGCCTGGATTGGTCCCTGTTACATTGTAAGGAAGCTTGGAGAGACAGTGTACCGTGTTAGGAAGAGGCCAGGAGGAAAGACTGTGGTATTGCATCGGGACCGGCTGGCCCCATACCAAGGAGAACAGCAACCCTTCAGGAGCTACAGTCCACGGCAGACTGTTGGGGCAACTCACCCTGCGCACGGAGGAGCTGAACACGCAGCGCCGGGCAACGGGTGGGGAACCTCAGCAGGCTGTGAAGAGGGTGACTCCCTGATTCAGGGTTCTGGGGAGACTCTGGACACCTCCGGAGGAGCTGAACACGCAGCGCTGGGGGGGTCTGGGGTTTCTCAGGGACAGTCTGAGTCAGGGACATCCGAAGATCTAACCTTGGCCAAGGATTGTCACGAGAGTGGAAGGAGGCATAAAGGACAAATCTTTCAGAACGCGGAGGACATACCAACTACGCCCTTGGGAGCTGTACTGCCAACCTATGTTCCGCGGGGGCCCCGAGATGTGAGAGGAGGTCCCGGGTTAAGACCGAGGGACGTGCTTCGAGTGCCACAACGTTTCTTGGATTTCACCCTTCCTCGGGGACGAGGAAAACTAAGTGGGGGGCAGTGTGGCGAGGATGCTGGTAGCTCTTGATAATAATGTGTTAATGTTTTGTGGATCTACTGTTTAGTGGGGTTAATAACTGCACTTTGACACTGTTTGGGGGGAGGTGTCCGGGAGGGGGCAATAGAGGGTGGTGGAGGCGGTAAAAAAAGAGAGAGGGAGAAGAAGTGTTTTGGTTGTAAGTTAGACTACTGTGATATAACGTAGTCGTTGTTGTTTTTCTTTGATGCCTGCTAGTTTTGCACGAGAGGGATTTAAGGACACCTCCTAATACCCGTGTTAGGCTGGAAAAATAGGCAATAAACCAACAACCCGTTTGGGTTTTGTGTGAAATCTATCCGGTCTCCTGCTCGTTCTTCTGGGAAATCATACACGCCGCTACATTACTTTAAGAACATCAAATGTAAAAAAAGCTACAAAGTGAAACTGTCAGAAACAAGGACGGATGAACCCAAATGCAGGCGATGACGGGGGTGAACAGAAAACACTTTATTATAACACAGACTAAACAAGAGCCCACGTGGGGGCAGAACAAACACGGAATACTGACAGATGACTTAAACTAGACTTGACTATGATTCTAACGCTAGACAGAATCACACAGTAACAGTACAAAATTAACGAGCACAGAACTAAGAACACAAAGGCATTAAATATGAAAAACTAAACAGGATAAGGAGAAAACAAGTGAGGGTAATGAACTAATTATTAAACTATTAACAGGGAGAAGAAGGGGGCGGAGACAAGAGACGAGACACCGAAGGTCATATTTGAATGCTTAAAGCTTTTTTGGTGTGATCTATCTATGCACATTCATTCGCGGCCGCGGAGACAGAATAGAGTTTTAACACGTCATCGCATTCGCGAGGTTAAAGAATTTTAGAGTTTTAGAGTTAAAGAATGTTAATATTCATGTTAGTTCGTTAAATATAACAATCAAAAGTTGTTTTGGTAATTGTTTAAATAAACGTATGATTAATTAATGTAAGTGCACGCATTGAGCTCATAAATAAATAACATAGTTAAATAATGTTAACAAAGAAAACCTTATTGTACATTAGTGATTTAAAAACACACCTGTACAATCGCTTCTGGCAGACCAGATGTCATCGCGCAAAGCCCACTTTTTTGGACATGTATTGTCTGTATTCCACTTTAATGATCAACCACCGCTCACACAGCATCCATTTGCCTGCGTCTCCGACGAGTGATTATGCACATGCTCGTTAACTGATGCTGCGCGCATGCTCGTTAACAGACGTTGCTGAGCAACGGCAAAACGTCATTTTAAAATACATTTTAATAAATTTTTCAACACTTAATTTGTAACGCTAGTAACGTAATTTTGTTGTCATTGGTAACTGTAATCAAATTACATACATTTAAAATGTAAAGCGTTACGTTAATGCGTTATCAGGAAAAGTAATTAGAGTACAGTAATGCGTTACACAGTAACGTGTTATACCCAACTCTGGTCAAATGTCATATGTTGCAGGTGTAATAGTAATTTCCACATACAAATATTGCACATATTTTCATTCGCGCTACTACCCGCCCGCACAGAGTTAATTATCCACCCGCATCCCCGCCCGTGAAATTCAGGAATGTCACAATCCATTAGTTTTAGACACTTTTATGCGGGGATCCGCGGTTACCTGACCCGTTGCAGGACTCTGAGGCCTAATCTCTGAAAATCTAGAGGACCAACAATGCACAATCGCCCTTGACAGGCTGAAGCCACCCATTACTGATAGGTAGTTGAAGGAGTGTGGTTTGATGCTTGATCTCTAGACAGACACACCGATCTCTAGCGAGTCTTTGCTTCTGATCGACCGAGCGCGGGCAGGTATTAACTGATTGTTAAGAGGAGCAGAGCGGGTCTCAGAACTATTATGCCAGAGAAGGTAATCTGCTAAAAATGAATTTGTCAAAGAGCACTGGATAGTCTTATGGTGGCTGTAAAGATAAAAAGAGTGAAGGCACATTAACACTAGCACGGTGATCATAATGAGGCTCAACCACTCGAGAGAGAAAGTGCCTGATTAAATCATTACGTATTAAGTTGTTGTAAGGAGACGACCTGCAGCTCAGTTGGTGGAGCACTGCATACGCTGCACAAATGACATGGGTTCGATTCCCAAGAAAAATATCTATTGTTGTGAATATCGCCTTCTGTAACCATTGTGACGTCTGTGGCTACATTAAAGGATTAGTCCATTTTCTTAAAAGAAAAATCCAGATAATTCACTCACCACCATGTCATCCAAAATGTTGATGTCTTTCTTTGTTCAGTCGAGAAGAAATTACATTTTCTGAGGAAACCATTGCAGGATTTTTCTAATTTTAATGGACTTTAATAGAGCCCAACATTTAATACTTAACTCAACACTTAACAGTTTTTTTCAACGGAGTTTCAAAGGACTATTAACAAACCTAAACGAGGCATAAGGGTCTTATCTAGCGAAACGATTGTCATTTTTGACAAGAAAAATAAAAAATATGTACTTTTAAACCACAACTTTTCGTCTAGGTCTGGTCCAGCGCGACCTAACGTAAATGCGTAGTGACGTAGGGAGGTCACGTGTTACATATATGAAACGCACATTTGCGGACCATTTTAAACAATAAACTGCCACAAAGACATTAATTAGTATCAGTTGATATACAACAACGTAGGAACAGTCCTCTTTCAAGACACTTGTAAACACTGGGGCGGAGTTTCACGTTCGTCCTCTGTGACCTCTTGACGTCATGACGTATTGCGTGAGGTCAGCTGGCGAATCACGAGCAGATCTAGACGAGAAGTTGTGCTTTTAAAGTGTATATTTGTTATTTTTATTGTCAAAAATGACAATCGTTTCGCTAGATAAGACCCTTATGCTTCGTTTGGGATCGTTTATAGTCGAAAAACTGTTAAGTGTTGAGTTAAGTATAAAATGTTGGGCTCTATTAAAGTGCATTAAAATTAGAACAATCCTGCAATGTTTTCCTCAAAAAAACATAATTTCTTCTCGATTGAACAAAGAAAGACATCAACATTTTGGATGACATGGTGGTGAGTAAATTATCTGGATTTTTCTTTTAAGAAAATGGACTAATCCTTTAACTATAGTGTCTTGTTTGCAAGAAAGTTATATTAGGCAGTCCCTCTAGAAAAACACGATTATGCAATCGCATGATTCAACGCATAATCAGCCAAAGTCTGCATATTTATGCAGGGGCCACATTTTCTCAAATACAGTGCACTTTCGCAGCATAAATTGCAGTTTTCCATGCGCAAAATATGCATTATAATTCCCGCATTTTCGTAGCAAAAATCACATATATCTTAGCAGAAAGTTAAAAAAAAGTTGCATTCACTTCACACAAGCACAGCCATGTCCCCTGTTGCCATGGGGACGTTATGAAGTGACGTGATTACGTGACGTGTGAACATCATTGAAAAGCTCCCACAATTTTTGCAAGGTCCCGCAATTTCATTGCATAAAATTGCATAATTGGTCCGCATATTCCATCGCATTTTTTAAAAACGTGCCGCAAGATCAAGGATTTTTGCCCGCAACAATCACAAAAACACCCTGCGTTTTTTCTGGAAGGACTGATAAGGTATTACATGAGTTCATCCATCAATTCTTAATATACATCTCCAAATGCTTTTAACATTTTTAACCGAGTATAAACTTGTAAAAATGACAATCGTATTTTGATCAAGGCCACATACAATGTTCTCCACCTCACATCTGCATCTGTTTAATAGACTTCAAATGAGAACAACCGTCAAGACATATTCAAATGAGGTCAGAATACATATTGGCTGATTTCTGCCGAGGTCTCTAATGCAATGTCAGGAAGACAAAGGGAACAATGTTGCCTCAATGGTAGGTTGGGAATTTTAAAAGGGTGGCTTACAATATGATATATACCCCGGAGGATCTGAGAGCTCAGAGGAGGAAAATTACAGCCATAAGCTCCAACCTGTTTTGGGTCTCAATGTTCCAGTAACTTGTTTGGCTGTAATTGTGTGGTAAAAGTATGGCCGTGTGCTTTATGGCTTTGTTGTACTTAATGCATCGTGCGCATGACGTGTAAATGTGAGTATGCAATGAAATTTAATGTTGTACTTGGATCACTGTTGCATCTATGTTTAGCTCATGGTCATATCCAACCTGATCTCATTGAAAAATGTAATGTTGTGATTACATATGAATTTTGACGTGAAACATACAAACGAGAACTTAAAGTCTCCTATGCTATGACCTAAGTGTTTCAATAAGAGAACTGACCAGTTTGAATTCAGTAACTGGTTTCGAACTTGCAGCCTGGACTGTGTTAACATAAACATCGTTGTACCTTTATCTACATATCAAATGCAAACGCATGTCTGACTTTGCATTGCAAAAACTTACACACATAGCTTCACACAATCTCAGACTACATGCACCAGATTAGTGAGGGTGAGACATACAAACAGTGTTAAGTAGTCCAGATCTTTCTCGGCAGGTAGGCCGCCTCGCTCCTCGGGACACCGTGAACCTTGCTGTTGCTGCTATAGCTGCTTTGCTATTATTAACTATCAACATGCATCTGGGTAAATATGCGTAGAGATCAATGTCATCACAAAGACATAGCGGGCAGAAGAGCATGCCAGGAATGATTCATCCCGAGCTTGGGCAATGGTGCCAATGTTTAAGTCACATTAGTCTTTGCTATCTTACAAACAGCCAAAACATACAGACAGTAACCTCTATCGCAGTAGTATCAGCGCTTAGATGTGAAGAAGAAAATCTTTCTTAACTGCAAAATCTTTCTTTGAAAATATTTTGTATTTTTCTAAAATACTTCTTAAAGGTGCAGTGTGTAGATTTTAGCGGGCATCTAGTGGTGAGGTTGCAAATTGCACCCCTCCCTTTCGAAGCACATAGAGAAGCTATGATGGCCGTCACAGGATAGACATGTCATCATCTGAGACAACGTATTGACAAACGCGCTTTGTAGAGCAGTTTGTCCATTTAGGGCTACTGTAGAAACATGGCGCGCAAAATGGCAGCTTACATGTAGGGGACCCGCGGTGTATGCAGATAAAAACGGCTCATTCCAAAGTAATAAAAACAATACAGTTCATTATATAAAGTCTTTATACACCACTGATAATATAGTTATCGATATTATATTGCATTGCTGTCAAAAGATCCTTCTAAAATGTACACACTGCACCTTTAAGAAAGTTCTTATTTTGTTCTTAGCGCTGTTTTTAAAGGTGCATTGTGTAATTTTTAGAAGGATCTCTTGACCGAAATGCAAAATAATATACAAAACTATATTATCAGTGGTGTATAAAGACCTTTTTATAATGATCCGTTACGTGTTTATTGCCTTAGAATGAGACATTTTATCTACATACACAGAGGGTCCCCTTACATGGAAGCCGCCATTTTGTGCAGCCATGTTTTTACAGAAGCCCTTAACAGACAAACTTTTGTACTAAGTTGTCTCCAACAATGACATGTTTGTCCGGTGGCAGCTACCGTATCTTCTCTATGTGTTTCAAAAGCAAGAGGTGAGCAGTGGACTGAGCCGTTGGTTGCAATTCACAACCTCACCACAAGATGCCACTAAAATTTACACACTGCACCTTTAAACAATTTAACAATTCAAGTTTTCAAAAATAATTGTTGTAAATAACTCCCTGAAGTTATGATAACCTCATAGCTGTCCTAAAATTCAAAATGTAAGATGTTTTAATAAGTTTATTTGGTTGTTTCACATATGTCAAGTATCGTGTTGTCAAAACCGTTTTTGTAACATTTTTGTAAATCCAGCCCCTACCCTCTTTTTGACTTTCTGGTCTTATTTGAATTTTGAATGCAATTGGGTTTGTTGGTGATTTTAATGGCCAGAGCTTTGTTGTATTTCATTTTATCTTACATTTGAAACTGCTTGGAAGTATGCCGGCACCATTTTTGGAAACCAAAACAACCACTAACAGCCTTGTTTACTAGGCACCAATTGATCCATGATTCATTCTAGTCAAATGCATTTATTTTTCCCCATTTGCGAGGGCTTTGAGATCAGAAATAAACCATGCAGGCGCTCGCCGAAGCTCTTTGGACCAAACTAATTTTTTATTTGCTCATTTTTGATCTGTCAGATGGGGTTTGAAGTGGAACTTAATCAAAAAAACCTGCGAATTGCAGAAAAATGTCCAGAGCCTTGAGCCCAACAATAAAACTTCTAGTGCATACTGTACTAACCTGAAAGTTCAGTATGCACTAGAAGTACGTGAACATTGACGTGAACATTACAATGAAAGCATCCAGATTGCAAATGACGTGTTCCTACAACAGAGAGATGAAGAGCACTGAGCCTCTGACTAGCCCCTCATATGAAGGACATGACAGAAACGGAAACATGGCACATCTAAACCCCAATAAAAATCTTGGATCACTACGAGTTTTGCATATAAATCAGCAAGATTTTAAACTGACCGCAGTGTAATGAGTGCCTTTTCTTAAAACCACCTTTTCATTGCACTGCTTATGCTGTGTTTACATACAAGTGGCTAACAGCTCACTTGGAAAGGTACGAGAATTGTAAGGCAAATTGAATCATCAAGCAATTCGGCAAAAATGGAAACCCCTTTGAAACCTCATCTTCTGCATTAGAAGGAAATTTTCATTTGAGAATCAGTTGGCTTATGCGACTACAGTTCGCTCTCTGACGACTGAGCTCGGCTTCAATGGATGATTCTGTAGAGGTTCACTGTGCCCACCTCTATGCCCCTATTGATCCAAAAGAATAAGGAAGTGGACTCATCAAAGCGTTGAGGATCCTTTTGAAGGTTTGTTGATCAGTTTCTGCTTAACCTCTACTACACCGGACAGCACTCAAAAAAGATCAAAGGAAATTCAGATCATTTCTTCATAGAAGATGGGATTAGGGAATTTATTTTTATTAGCCTACTTACAAATAAGCATTTTCTTTCATAACAAGTCTAATACATAAAGGAAAATACACAGTTCATACACATTTCAGTGATATTTCTTTATTTACAGTGTAACATATGTGGATTTTACTTTGGATCAGACTTTTTTCAGGTTTAAGTGCTATACAGTGCTATATTAAGACCCTATACTGTAATGGGGTCCCCAATGCTTCTATCAACCTAAAAAATATGAAAAAGAACAACCCAGTTTCTTTGTTTTGGTAAACCATTCTCTGCAAGCATGTGAAAAAATAGGTCATTGAAATCTGGCTCCCCTTGTGATGTCAGAAGGGGATCTTATTTTAATAATACCGCCCCTTAATCTGCAACTATCCAACCATGCCATTTAGTGCAGAGAGAGAGAGAGAGAGAGAGAGAGAGAGAGAGAGAGAGAGAGAGAGAGAGAGAGAGAGAGAATTGACAGCACAATTGAGTTTCAATTTCAACAAACCACCATTATGGCGATCAGTGTTTACATTTCATGAGCTCATTTGCATTTTAAAGGACACACACAAAAACGGCACATTTTTGCTCACACCTACAAAGTGGCAATTTTAACATGTTATAATAAATTATCTTTGGGGTATTTTGAGGTAAAACTTCACATACGTACTCTGGAGACACCAAAGATTTATTTGATATCTTAAAAAAGTCTTGTGAAATGTCCCCTTTAAAGTTAACCTTGAACATAAGTGTCTTGCGCGAAGGTGTTTACAGTAGCAAAAACCGCAACCAACCTGCACACGTCTACTAACCAGTAAGGCCAGCTGCCAGCTAGACAGAAAGATACCCCAAATTCCTTTGAAGATGAGTCTTGCTTTGAAGTTGAAATACTAAGCCCAAGTTTAAATCTAAAGTATTAGTCTAGCACTTTAACACTATAGTGACTGAGACATTTTTGCTATGTTAAATGGGATTAGCCCATCTACGGATTAATATCTTCTAGATTTATTTTCTGCCGAAGCTTGCATCACTGTCACCAGACAAGAATGAAAACATGTTTTGTGCAACAGACAGGTTTTACACTGAGCCCCAAGACAGCCTGTGACTAAAAAGGCAATTGAATATTTCAGGAAGTTAAATACATCAGATGGAAGACGGTTCATCATTTTGTCTGTGCTGGGGTGTTACTGGGATATGAAGATGTATCTCTGACCCATAATGCTCCAACAAACGGGTGTTAAATATAGAATTGTAAATGACTGCACAGAGGAAAAACAGCTTTTTAAATAATTTATTGCTATATTTCGAGCTCCTCATTTTAACAGACAGAACGAATCCAGTTTCCCTCTAGATTAAGGGAGGGTGAGATAAAAGATGAATTACGCTCTTGCGCCATTTTTGGTTTTTACTAAAAATACGAGTATTTCAGGTTTGAAAGTATTTTCTGTTTGACGGTAATTTCATTAAAAGTAAGTGAGTAATTTCTTTAGCTTCATGTCATCACAAATGTACTGTATAGGACTTGCTTTCTTCAGCTGAACACAATCAGAGTTATATTAAACAATATCCTAGCTCTTCCCAGCTCTGCAAGCTAGAAAAGTTGAAAAGTCAATAAGTCATAATTTGTCATCACATGTATGTTGTGTTCTTTAAAGGAATACTTCACTTTCATAAAAAAGAAATCCGGATAATTTACTCAACCTCATGTCTTTCTTTGTTCAGTCGAGAATAATTAATTTTTTTTTTAGGAAAACATTAATAGACTTTATTGGACCTCAACAGTTTTAATGCAGTTTAAAATTTCAATTTATACACAGCTTCAAAGGGCTCTAAACGATCCCAACCGAGGAATAGGGGTCTAGCTAAAAAATAGTCATTTCCTTCTAGAAAAAGAAAAAATAAGTATTTTTAAACCACAACTTTTTGTCTTGCGCTATAAATGTAACGCTCCAGTGCAACCTCACGTATTTCGTAAGCACGTTGAAAGGTCACGCATGACGTATGCGAAACTACCGCCCCAGTGTTTACAAGTGTGAAGAAAAAGGACCGTTCCGACGTTGTTGTATGTGAAATGATACAAATTATTGTCTTTGTGTCAGTTTATTGTTTAAAAAATAGTCCGCAAATGTGTGACATGTGACCTTTCGATGTGCTTGCGCAAATTCTTTTGCGATGGCACGTCACACGGCAAGTGCAAGACAAGAAGTTGTGGCTTAAAAGTGCTTATTTTTCATTTTTCTGGTCGAAAATGCGCAACTATCATTTCGCTAGATAAGACCCTTACTGTATGTCTCATTTGGGATCGTTTGGAGAACTTTAAAGCTGCGTTGAAACTGCAATTTTAAACTGCATTGAAACTGTAACCTGTTGGGGTCCAATAAAATCTTTTAAAATTAGAAAAATCCTGAAATGTTAAAACTGAATTTTTTCTCGACTAAACAAATAAAGACATAAAGAAGTTGAATGACATGGGGGTAAGTAAATTATCAGGATTTTATTTTTATGAAAGTAGAATATTCCTTTAACGATCAACCTGGAAGCAAAGTCGAACTGTGATTGGTTGCCTTACATTTAGACTTCCTCTTGTGCGGTCCTTGGCTAATAAAAGCTGCTTTGGAGTTCAGATCTTCTGCCATCAGTCAGAGTCTGGCTACATGAGACTATATATAATGTTTAAGATATTTAATGAACGTATATTGTACAGGGTTTCCCAAAATGGGGTTTGTGTACCCCTGGTGGTTTGAGGGGGAATTGCAGGGGGTTAAACGTGCTTTTAAATAAATGAAATATTTACTTTTATTAAAATTTTACTAGTGATGCACCGATGCATCGGCCGCCGATATTTATCGGCCGATTTTTGATGAATTTGAAACCATCGGCATATCGGCAATAGCACGAGAAAGGCCGATACCGATTGTTTATTAATTAACCGCATAAAGGCAATGACTTGCATGTCTGTTGTTCAATTAAAATGATTTAATGTTTGGGTGTGCACTAGGACTGTTCCGAATACCATTTGAGCTTCGAAGCTCTAGTAGAAATCAAATCAAATATTCAAAGCTTCGGAAGGAGGAGCTGAACATACATATTTTTCTCTTTAATAAAGGCAGGAATCTGTGTGTGTATGTAGCGGCGTGCCTGTCACGCGTGCTGCGAGAACAGCATTAGTGAAACAAAACACCAGCAATACTTTTAATAAGGTAGCCTAACATTTTTCTAACAAACAAACACTCCCGTATCAGAAATTAGAAGCATAGTAATTATTTATTACGTAAAGGGTAACTTAGGCCATTTAAATAAAACAACGTAAATAAATGAACGAATTAATGAAGTTCAACAAACTGTAATAAAACGGTAGCATACTTTCAAAATCAAGTTTATTTACTAACACTTACACCATCCAATATGTTTTTTCATCAGTAAACCAATAAAGAAGATATTTTGCAGAAACCCCAGTGCTCCGTCATGCAAGTCAACCGATCCGCCACTTTAAACATGTATATCTAATACAAAAGTAATCCCCCATAACTCCGTGTGACATATTGACGTCTTGTGAAGCAAATCAATCCGTTTTTGCAAGAAACTGAACGTTATTTACAACACTATTAGCGTGAATGCCAAAGCAGGAAGACCGCTTTCCGTTTGAGGCGATCTCTTCTTCTACTGGCTGCGTTTGATGGCTGTTGGCTATGGATGTTGATCTCTCTGCGCCACCTATAGAGCTGGAGCGTGAAGCGCACTTCCTGCTTGGCAAAAGCTCTGCATTAACGCTGTAAAATATATATGAAGAGTTTGGTTCCAAAAGGCAATAAACGCCATTTTTGAAAAAAATGAGTTACTGCCAAAATCAGTATTATATCAGGTCAGTAGTTAAAAGTAAATAATTAATTTTACGCAAAATCCAATACCCGCCGTGATATTCTGTCATCTTTTCTCCCTTTTTTCCCAAAATGCGACAAACGCCACTGCTGCTTTTTTACAGAATGCAATAAATCCATTTCTGATATTACAGCGGACCATTCACGCAATGTAAACAAACATGGCGGCGCGCTGAGTACACGGAGTCCTAGTTTTCCTCATCTACTTTGTACTTCATGATCAACAAACAAAACAAAATAATACTTTAATAGCATTGCCAAACCTGTGATGGTTTTCTGTGACGGGAAAGAAACGTAAGCCATCAACAGCTAATAATTTCCGCGAGAGGCACTCGGTTGCTTGTTCTCCAGACAGCATCAAGCTTCTCATGCTAAAACATTGTGTTCTTCATATAACAAAGTAAGTGTTTTGGTTAATGCCATTAATGTTTATTTTTTAATCATTGTATACCACTAGTCAACTAAATAAATATAAAATGGTAAAGATGAATGCACATTTATACATTGATTTAATAGATTTATAGCATTTTGAAATAAAAAACTGTCATGGATTTATTGCATTTTGTGGAAAAAAGAATTCGTTTTTATAATAAATCTTTGAAAATCAAGTTATGGATTTGAATTTTTTATGTTTATATAACCTAAAGATGCTATGTGAAAGTTTGTAACAGAAAATACTGGTTTTCATCTTGTCACTTTCTTGGTATAGAAAACACGTTTTTACCGAAATTTGTCAAAATGGATTTATTGCGTTTTGGAACCAAACTCTTCATATATATTCGAATCTCAAAACTGAAAATCAAATGTCAACCAACGGAACGAATATTCGAACATTCTGGTCCAGCCCTAGTGTGCACTATACTTAAGCACAGACAGAAAACCTTTGTTGAGCTGGCTCAAATGTCTTGGACAATAAAAGAAACAGACTGCACTTTAGTGGGGCAAGAAGTCCAACTTTTTTTGAAGTAGCAATATTTATACTCTGTTTAAAGAAATAGCACTGGCATTATTTTATGTTTATTAAAGAAATCCATTGTATGTAAAAATAAATTGTTAATGTTGTTAATAAAAGAAATGCTGAATAGCAAAAACCACCTTTGAAGGTTGTCATGTTGTCTTATTATATTTGTTTTAGCTTAATTTGTGCCTCTTATTATGTTGGTCAGTTGAATGTTAATTAGATACTATCCATGTTCAGTAAAAATAATTTGATGCAGAAATAAACTAGCTAATAGAACAACTGTATAGTGTTGTAAACTGTTTAATATCGGTATCGGCCAGAAGTTGTCTGTTTAAATCGGTATCGGTATCGGCCCAAAAAAATCCTATCGGTGCATCCCTAAATTTTACATTTTAGGGAGTACTGCAAGTAAATAATTTAGGGGGTTCGACTGACAAAAAAACGTTTCAAACCCACAAAATGTTGTATATTACAGCTATTAATTAATGTCTTTTTTGTGTCACTTAGCACAAATTTCCATAAATAGTTTTTTGTGTTCATGGCACGACTTTCTTTTCTCATGTCATTTTATGTATTGTTTTCTCTTTTTTCCCCCTATTTTTAAATCATTGTTGCATGGGGTTGGGGTTAGATTTGGGGTTTGGGTTAGGATGTACTTTTATGTATTGGTTTCTACATGTTTTTCTTCAGCTTTTAAACTATTTTCGCCTAGAGTTGGGGTCTGGGTTAGGATGTAAAAAAAATGAACAGAAAGTGATTCTTACCCTAAGCGACAATGGTAAGAAAATAGGGGGGAAATGAGAAAACAATACATAAAATGACACGAAAGAGAAATTTGTTCTATTAAAAAGTAATTTCGGGGGTCCTGATCGCCCTGTATGGATTTTTTTCTACGATAGCAACTGGCTACCTGCCACATGAGTAGATTTATAGTTTTAAAAATTGTATTTGTAAGAAATATAAACCTTCCACAAGGAAAAATGTTTCTTTGCGGCTTTAAGCCAAGACACAAATTTTAAACAAGTACAGGACAAACATGAAATTTGGAATCTTACCCATGATTTAAATATGTATGTTTCTATTGAATGTATTTGTAAGTATTAAACTGCACCTGTCCAGATGACGTGCAATACATGGATGAGGTTGTTATCACTTTCAGGTTGTTATTATTTGGGAATAAAAATCTTTGAAATGTCATCGCTGACCAATGAGAATCAAGCATTCCAGAGCACCATCTAGAGTCAAGTGCAATTTAGGCTTAACACCCAACCCAACAGCTAAAATAATATCCATTTCCATTTAAATATTGCTTTTTTAATCAACAAGGTGTCATTCGCATTTTAAGATTCCGATTTAACAGCCAAGAAACGAATCGCTCTAACCTTTTATTAAAAATAGCAGAATTTGAATGAGATATGAGGACTTTTTAGAGGTAAATCAGGTCAGCACCGTGGGCGAGAGTCTCTAGGCAGCTGTAGGTACAGTCTGTTCAGCTCAAAGATCTTAATATCATGCTGCTCTGCTTCACTAACCACAGCATCTCAGTTCCACACCAGAGCACACCACAGGTATGTCCACTTTATATATGAATTTCCACCTGTAGTGAGAAAAGAGGAAGAATAAGGCGAACTTCTGCTCACTCTGTGTCCAACTTCGGTAATGAATCCAGACTCCCCACGGCTGCCTGAGCAATACTTAATAGGCGACCAGGGGCCGCATATGGGGGCCAGGCAGAGCTAGGTGGGAATTACACTGGATCACACCCTCCGGAGACAGACGCTGCCTCACCCGCTGTTTCCACGTGTTCGCCCTGCGTAGTTCTGCATCAATTACAGCCGTCTACGCTGACATGACACCAGCTGGTCTGTCATTTAACTGGCTACATCCAGAACAGCCTATTATAAGGTGCTTTCGTAGTTTGTGGACACATTAAAGTTATTAAATAATGATTAACTGAATCAATCAACGACGTCCGGGTTACGATTAGTTGACATGGGAAATGTAATGATGGCCCATATTTAGATGCATTATATGTTTATCTGTTCAATACACTAGACTGCAGTTAACTAGTCCAACCCTACTGAAAAATCCAGCTAATACCAGCATAAGTTGGTGAGCTGGTTTTAGCTGGTCTCCATCTTGGTTTTAGCTGGTTTTGCTGGTGTAGGAATCTGCTTTTGCTGGTGTAGCAAGCTGGTCTAGCTGTGTTTTGGTCACTTTTTATGCTGGTCTAGCTGGACTTAGCTGGTCAGGCTGGAATACCAGCTGGCCCACCAGCATGACCAGCTTTGTCAGGCTTGGAGGACCAGCGCAAACCACCTTAAACCAGCTTATGCTGGTCTTAGCTGGATTTTTCAGCAGGGAAGGTATGTTTACGTGATAGCTATGTAGTTATACAGAAACCCCAGTAAGTAATACTCATTATTTCACCAACTAGGTTAACTAAAGACCCTTTTACTGTTTGTACACAATGATGACGTGGCAACGTATGCACACACAGTTTTTCAACACAGCTACCATATCCGTGTACTATGGAGTGGATAGAAGACGTTAGCAGATGGCCAAATATAAAGTGGCCAGATACATATAAACGTATATTAGTATATTATATTAGTGCAACCAAACGCAACAACCAGACATTTTGATGCTGGGAAACCGTTTTAAAAAACTTTCTGAGTTGTTAACACGTTAGAACCACTGGGGAACAACACCACTTCCGTTGCCAAAATGCGCGTGCAGGCTATTTGATCACGTGGGCTGTAAAAGGGTCTATAGACATGATATAGTCCAGCTATGAGTAACCCACTTCCAGCTAAAATAAACTTACATTTGTCGTTTTTGCCCAAATAAATTATTTGGGAGATGTAAATAATGACATCATAGGTCGTTTGTGCAAGAACCTTATGATATAAAGTGACGTATTAAGGGATTGGTGTCCTCTAGCGGCAGTAGCTTCTACAAACTGTTGTTATGTTTTAAGGTTTTTACCTTATACATCAGATTAGAAACAATTAATTTTATAAATTTGTAAACGGTTTCATAAACATTTATGGTTTTAAAGATATGTTGGAGCATCTAACCCCACCCTCAACCTTACCCTAAACCAGTGCTTCTCAATTATTTTCTGTCACGCCCCCCCTAGGAAGAAGTAAACATTTCGCGCCCCCCAACTCTCTGCCGCGACTGTAAATAGTATAATTTTTGACACATTTGCAAAACATTGTTTCCTTATTAACATTAAAGAAAACACAAAAATAGAAATATCGATCAACTTACAACAAAGAATAACTTTATTAACATTGTTTTTTAGTCTGTAACAAAAAAGACTTAAAATGCATCAATTTGTCTGAAAAAAAAACAATCCTTATTTAAAGTATAATATTTTTTGACCATTTGATACTGAAAAATTGAATTAAATATAATCAATAAATAACAATAAAAACTCAAGGGGCTTATCAGCGTGATTGGGGTGTAATGTCTTTAAGTGACAGTGCAAAAAAAAAAAATCACTTCCTGAAAAAGTATTTTCCCCGGGGTCTCACGCGCCCCCCCTGGTGTTGCTTCGAGCCCCCCCTGGGGGTCCCGCCCCACTATTTGAGAAGCACTGCCCTAAACCCAACCACTTCTCAATCATATAAAACACAACACGCAAGTAAAAGTACAGTCACAGGTATTGCATAAAACAGTATAAAAGTATTACAAACCATTCGCGTTGCAAACCTTGCAAACTGAAGCCATACGATTACTTTATATGAAGAACTCTGTGATCAAAACGCACAGTCAGATCTCATTCGAACGTTGGAGCCGATGGTGTAGTGGGCAGCGCTCCGACATATGGTGCAGACGCACTTCCGGCGAGTTCGAATCCCGGCTCGAGGTCCTTTGCCGATCCCATACCCCTCTCTCCACCCTCTACTTTCCTGTCGTCTCTCAAAAAAACTATCAATAAAGGAAAAAATGGCCCAAAATAATAATAATAAAAAAAATTCATTCGAACATAAACCAGCATGATATAGTCAGTCACAAGAGCCAATTGCGCTTCACATTCTTAGCTAACGTAATCATGCAATCGGTCGCGAGAGCAAATGCCTTTTCACAATCATAAATGATGTATCATCACTTCTTCTGGCGGCAGTTTTTGAATCAGTGTACACCGGATCTGATATTTACAATGGATTGTTATCACTTTTGCATCTTTTTAAATAAATCGATTGTTTGACCTCGGTACACTTGGAATATTTTAAGTACATTTTTAAAAAGTTGTGACTGTTTTGTATGCTGTGTTTATATCATATACCGTATTTTTCGGTCTATAAGCCGCGTTTTTTTCTCATAACTTGGCTGGTGCTGCGTCTTATAGTCACATTGTAAATCAGTATGAATTAATTTTGACATTTATAAACCAAGAGACAACATTACCGTCTACAGCCGCGAGAGTCCGCCAGCTGCTTCTGTATTTATGTAATTCAAGGTATTCAGTAATGTGGAATGACGAGTATGCAAACTTCACGCTAGTTGGCTTGTTCGGTTAATTTAGCCTATTCAACCTTACAGGTAAGTTCTGTCTTCTATTGTTTAGTCGAATAACTTGCCTTTCCAGATTAAATGTCTGTTCTTCGGCTTGGATATTGTGAAGTAGTTTTCTAAATAAACGTGACGTATAGTCTACTTTGACTTATATATGTTATTTCGTCTTAAAGGTGACATAGAATGATTGAACAGAGTATTTATCCTTGTTCTGTGATGTGACCTGTAGACAAAAAAAAATTTGTTTGGGTCTGTAATGCCTTAGAAGCTTCCTAAAAACGTCTCTCAGATAGCTTTATTAGGGTGGGGGATTTTAAATAAGTGGTTTTGCACCTATTTGGCTCCCCCTACTGACTTAACTTGCAATCTCATTACTGATTGGCTGACTTTGCTGCCACTCAAAAAATTTAGCCAATTATTTTAAAGTGTAGGGGTTAGATGCCTGTGATGTCATAAGCATCAGTTTTTCAGATTGGGCTGTTTTCTGGCTGACATTTCTAAAAGAGGAATTTCTATGAGACTGAGATGTTTAGCATGTTTAACACTTTTTGTATGTTTATGAATCTGGGTAGACTACCATTATTCAACAAAGACAATGTAAAAATGGTTTTTCATTCTCTGTCCCCTTTAATGACGCATTTTTGAATGATGCGGCTTATACTCCTGTGCGGCTTATAGTCTGGAAAGTACGGTAATAAATAAATGGGTACGTTATTTGCCCTAAATGCCTGAATAGTGTAATGTGTGGTTTAAATTGAAAATCATATCTCAGTACATGTCATCATAGCAAAATGATACCCCAATATATAATTTCATATGCTAATATGTTAAATTTTACCTGCTGCAAAAAAAGAGGCTAATTTAGTAAATGCATCTATTAGTCGTATTTGGTGAAATGGACAAACGACCAAAGCAAGCGGATGAGTTGGAGAATATGTCGAATAATCCATCATGTAAGCAAAGTCAATAGTGAAAACAAGGTGTTTCGTTTTATTCATTTATGTATATTTGTGCTATGGTTAGAGGTCTATAAAATTTTCAATGACAGCCTAAATTTAGCCTTGTTTTAACCTAGATGTCTGGGCTGTGTTTGGACAGCTAATAGACGTCTTTGAAAAACAAAACTGCTTGCTGGGAAGACGGCATACAAATGACAGCGATGCCCGTTCACATATGTATCTACCTACGCAAATATGACTAAAAATCCTGTATTATATGCATGCAAGGACACCTATTGATAAAAGGGTTTGCAAAAAGAATAAATGTAAATGTTTTCTGACTCACACTGCCGTTTATTACTTTTGGATACACATAATTCTTATCCCAATCCATGCACATTGTTTGAAAGTGTTTTTTCTTGCCTGAATACTTTTGTGCTGTCATTGATTTTAGATAAACAGCCCATAAAAACAAAGCAACCTATCAAACAGTCTCTTCCTCTCTAAGTGAGCGGTTCTCAGCCAAAATAGCTGCAGAGTTGATAGACTTGACATAAGACTCATTTTCAGACGTCTGTCAATGACATCATATCCAATTATGACATCAGAACTGTATTGAAAATTATTTGCACGCCACACTGCACACGTCCTGCATCGCTCCCTGTGTAAATTTCCGAACTCACTGTGTATAATTGTACGTTAATGAGAAGGATACAATGATTTTTGTTCAAGCTGTCCTTCTCACAGGATGTGTCTCTTCTCTGAGTCATCCAATGTATCAGCACAGGTAGCTTTGTGTCGACACTGCAGGAGCTGTTTCATTAGAGCCGGCCTTCATACCGCTCCCCCTCTCTTGTTTCTCTCCCCCCTCTGTATCTCAGTAGTCACCATATGGACCACATGAAACCCAGAGACGTGCTGCAAACGGTAGCATACTAACTCCTTTGTACGCCACAGAGATAACAGAGACTGACTAACCCGGCCCACGCCGAATGTCCTTCCAAAATACCCCAGAAAAATGGAATGGATCGGTAATGTAATAAAAATAAACAAGTTAATGATGCCTTTGAGAGATTACGGGGCGATTGCATGGACGCGTCACCTCCGGCTAAGGAAATGTGGCACGCTCACCTTCATCTGCACTGGCTAATGTAAGCGCTCTGTGGTAGATAATGCAGAGTGTCAGCTGATATGTTTGTGTAAGCTGATGTAGGCAGGATTGATATGGCAGTCACAGAGAGAGAGCAGTAAGAGGTGTCTAATCAGTTTTGTGGCAGGCCCTGATCAATAGACGGCAGCGCTTGTTTTCGATGAGGAATGAGCCTTGGCATAATGGAGACAGTTTGATAGGATTAGATTTCAGATGAAAACTAAGCAGCACGCATGCTAACTTTCCTAAACTCCCATTGGTTAGGCTGATCTTCAAACAAGGTGATCCAACAGCCAGATCCAACTAAATCTTTTGGAAATGCTAACTCATAGGAATTCTTGTGAATTGAATTGTACAAACACTAAATTATTAGAAAGGAATTAATGGTGCTATTTACACAAGGTTACTTCATGCGTTTCCTCTGATTGGATAGCTATCCGATCGTAAAAAGACAAGGGGGTTAATTTCCCCTTCGAAACGTTTTCGAGACCGATCGCTCAAACCACTTTAGGAGGTGGTCTGGATGCATTCTAGACGAAACCGGAAAAGTGTAAATTCATCTGGTTGATGAAACCACATATGTCAGCGCTTACTCATCACAAGCACGTCACGCGGAAGTTAGCCGGCAAATAGGCAAACAAACAAAGACGACACACTTATTGCTTTATGGAGTGACGACAGTGGGTAAAAAACATACTAGAACCAACAAAAAAGTCCAATGACAAACTTGATTATATTAAAAAAGAAAAAAAATTAAAGACAGTTTTGTGAACGCTTTTCCACATTATGGACCTGTACATTAAATCACCGCGCCGTCACTCTCATGCCTAGCAAGGAATTTGCACGTACAAATTCATATGAATTAGCGACCTTGTGAAATACAAATTTTATTGAGACTGTGTTGGATCCAGTGGCGGCTCGTGACTGCTCATCCGAGAGGCGCAAATTCAAAATAAGTGTTCGGAGTGTCATGTGTGTTGCTTGTGTTTTCAAAATATGTGTTCGTTGCGTCATGTTAACCATGTGCATCACCTGTTTTGTCTAAATAAGTGCCTGCTGCACATGCGTCAAAGTCGTTTATGATAAAAGAGACGCTCACGTTCACAAAATACACGCAAGACACTCCCTTAACAGTAAACTCTGAATATGCATGAGATTATGCAAGTATCTGGCTTAAGCTCATGCCTAGCAAGGAGATGCACATCCCCTGCCCAACATATAGTACAACATACAGTAAGTGCCGCCTTTTGTTGCATAAATGTCGTCCTAAGATTTTTAATGCAGAATAATGAATAGTGTATTTGCATTTTGCGCGGGAGTAGATCGGATTCATATCCGTTTTCACAAGATGCATTTATGTGGCCAAATGTAAATGGAAAAAGATAGCTATCCGATAACAGAAAACACCTGAAGTGACCAGGTGTAAAACGCCCCAAAGATACCCAACCTCTAGCCCTGCCCCAACACAATTTTGCATGCATTTGATACGCCAGTCCTTCCCGTTTACTTATACGGCGCATCTTTCAGGTCTTTGTAATTATTGGTTCAGTTTTTTTACCATTGTCGCTTGGGTTTGGGGTTAGAGAGGTTTTTTTTATAAAATGACATCCTAACCCAAACCCCAATTCCAAGCGACCATGGTTTAAAAACATAAAGAAACTTATATTTAAATGATATCCTAAAGCAAATTCCAAATTAAACTCAGAACCCAGGCGACAATGGTTTAGAAAAAAAGAGAAACCAATAAATAAAAAGACACGCAAATATGCGCCGTAAAAGGGAACAGGAAGGACTGGCGTATCATTATGCACGCAAAGTTGGAATTTGGCGTATGTACTGCACGACTTTTCACCTGCATGCTATTTATACGCATTTCATGAAAATGGTTTGAAATTTCATACATATTTTACAAGGTGGATTTTTACAAGTGAATCTTTCAAAAACGTATAATTAATAAAAAATTATTCTGCACCCCTTGTACAAAAATGTATGAATTTGCACGTACAAATTCATATGAATTAGCGACCTTGTGAAATACAAATTTTATTGAGACTGTGTTGGATCCAGTGGCGGCTCGTGACTGCTCATCCGAGGCGTGCAAATTCAAAATAAGTGTTCGGAGTGTCATTTGTGTTGCTTGCGTTTTCAAAATATGTGTTTGTTGCGTCGTGTAAACTATGTGCATCACGTTTTGTCAAAATAAGTGCCTGCTGCACATGCGTCAAAAACGTTTATGATGAAAGAGATGCTCACGTTCACAAAATACATGCAAGACACTCACTTAAAAGTAAACTCTGATTACGCATGAGATTATGCGAGTATCTGGCAAACGCGAGCGTCTCTTTTATCATAAACCCTTTAGACGCGTCTGCAGCAGGCACTTATTTTGACAAGACACGTGATGCACACACGCTCTCTCGAATCGCAGAACACATATTTTGAAAAAAGAACCACACACATGACGGGCTACATACATGATGTGATGAACTTTGCATAGAGCGCTCTCAAAAAACTAAGTCACTGGGGCCACTGGTTGGATCCAATAGTTTTTAGATGCTCAACAAGCTGGTTTCTCAAAATTACCAGTGTTCCTGTAGTTTGGTTGGAGAGCATTGAGTCACAATGATCATGGGTTCGATTCCCACACATACTGATAAAAAACAGACCAACCCAATCTGAACAGGTTTAGAGACCAAGCCATATTGGTTGCTTGACCTTTTCTAAAGTAAAGTAAAAATACAATAAAGTGTCTCAAAAAGTGCCTAAGGGAATATCAAAACATCAAAATCACCCACATCCAAAAAGGTGAAGAGTCTTTGATGATACTGAACAAGCGAACAAACGTAAGCAAGCCCATTGTGCTTTTATTGTATAGAGAAAATTGAATAAATTATACATTAAGTCTATGCAGGAGATGATGCAGGTGGGCAATAACAGTGTGGGTTACTCGGTTGCCAGATTCATGCTGTTTATGTTGTCATGAATGGTGCAAAAACAACCCACCCACACAGGGCCGGCCCAGGCTCTGTTGGTGCCCTAGGCAAGTTTTAAATTGTCGCCCCAACCCAAAAATAAATAATAAATATTTATAAATGTAATAAGTAAAAAGTGCTTCAGAAAATGTTCATTTTAAAAGCAAAACTCTTCAACTTCAGTTTACTATAATGAAAAACACTAACATAAATGTGAAGTAAATCAATAAAAACTAAGAAATAACAAACATGTTTCTAATGTTTCATAGCAGTGCAAAAGTTCATGGATTCCATTCCAGGTTGAAATACACTGAAAGTCGCTTTGGATAAACGTGTCTGTCAAATACATAAATTTATCAAATCTAGCTGAAGTGGAAATCAGACTCATTTCCAATGCGTTGATCTGCAGGGAGGTTTCTCAATAGTTAGTGACTGCACTTGAGTAAACAAAGGGAATCCTTCATGTTTTCTCAGCTGTCAAGGACAAACAAAAGACAAGCCGTGGGGAAAAAGACAAAAAGCATCTGTTGTTGTCACGCTTGCGTGCTCAAGGTAGCAGAAGATCCCACGGCACGCAAATCACCGCAGCTCAACTCTACAAACACCTGACAGACTTGCTTTTCTACTGATTTATTATTTTACAAGTGAAGATTTGCAGCAACCACGGGCAGATGCGTCCACTCAAAGCTTAATGCAATTATCTGGGACTGATGCTGATGTATTTTATGTCGTGCTATGCATTCATCTCTCAGATGGGTCATTTAACCACCTAATTGACTCTTTAAGGCTTTTCAGTGTTTGTGCGATTATATTATTACATCGATCAGAAGCTTGTACCGAGCTGTCAAATTTCATGCGCTGCTCAAATACAGTGCTGTACAGAATAATTCACACCTTAACTGATTTTCTCTATTATAGCCTGGTTAAAGGATGCTGACCCTAGCTGATTTTAAAGGGCTTTTCTTAGATGTTTAAAAACACATTTAGCGACTTTAATAGGACTGGTTGCAGTAAAGCCTGTTTATGTTCAGTTTCATAACTCAAATTATCAACTAAATTGTTGCTGTGTCAAAAACATTTTCACAAGCACAATATGAGTAGCAGACATGAACATGCATTTGCCAGTCAGTTTTATCCATTGTTAGCTAATGCATTAAAGGAATATTCCACTTTACTCACCCCAATGTCATCCAAGATGTTGATGTCTTTCTTTGTTCAGTCGAGAAGAAATTAGGTTTTTGAGGAAAACATTCCAAGATTTTTCTCCATATAGTGCACCTCAACAGTTTACAGTTTCAATGCAGTATAAAATTGCAGCTTTAAAGGGCTCTATAGCAGGGACGTGCACAAACATTTTAAGGGGCAGGGGCTCAAGTGAAATAAAGGGCACCTTTCATAATTATGTATTTTTTTTCTTTTTTTTAAACAAAAAGTATATATATTAACACAATTCTGAGTTCCTTTTTAAAAAAATTATTTAAAAAAGTTAATTAATTTTATCTCCCTCAAACTCACGCAATTGTTTAATTTTCAAAAGATGTCTACGAAATAATCAGTTCACACAGACACCATGGTCTGCTTAGTAGTCTAGGTTTATAGAGCAGCAAAGGAAGCCATTACACAATGTGCATGTTTTGAAAACATTAAATTACATATTAATTACAAATTTGTTAAAATGCTAATAACAGAGTTGTAACTGCTGAGTTAGCACTACATGCCAATAAATGCTATATCATATGCTAGCGTTTAGCTGATTAGTTGTTAGTTGTTACTCAAAATGTATTTTTGTCTGATAAGGGCTCAAAATATAAGGTCTGTGTACTAATATGAGCTTCTGGCATGAGCCTCAGAGCAGAGCAATCAGAGCAGAGCTCAACATTATTATTCATGACCCTTTCAAATAGGGCAAAAATAGACCATTTAATTAAAATGACAAATTCTAGGGTTGTAAATAGACATGTAAAAACGTTTCTGGATAATTTTTGCACTTAATAAAGCAACATACCTTCTATGTAATTGTCAAAGAACAATTTAACATATTATGACAACACATCCTATGGCACCTTTAATCTTAGGTTTCATATTTATCAGGGTTACACATGTCAGAAACAACAAATATAGATTAGGCCTATTTTATTTGTATTTTATATTTTACTTTTTTGTGATGTCAGTGAAAATTCTGAGTGGGCAAGTAAAATACTAAACCATCAGATTTCTTCCCAATCTACTCCAGCACTCCAGTATAACACATTATACTTATTTAACAGCCATTACAAAAAACGCAAACAAAAAGCTTACTACTGCAGTTAGCAATTATTTTATTGTTTGTGCTTAATTATTTTATGAGCAGTCTGTTTAAACTACATACACTATACGGTTACACGTTTGCAACTCTTCAGGTTAATATGGGATTGCCATGGAAAACAATGTGGCTGAATCGTTATGTGTTACAACGTGACCAATATTTTATGCATAAAACTGTTAATATAAGAATGCTTTCCTCACACACTTACCGGTAGCTGCCTGCATAATCATGAGCTGTGTCTGAAACCGCTCCCTATCCACTATATAGTGCACTATATCGGGTGTCGGCCATTTTGTAGTGGTGTCCGAAACCTGAGTGAACAACTTCATTCCCTACATTCATTCACTACTTTTTACCCACAATGCACTCTGATTTTGAGGGTACATTCGATGTACACTGTCAGTACCCGATCCGTGCCGCCTGTCCAATCTGTTTTGCGCATGCGCATAATTGTACGCATGCGCAGAAGCTCAACTTGTTTTACGACAGTTTACGACCCTACCTGATCTGTTCTACGCATGCGCGACAACCGGAGTTTAAAAATAGTGAAGAAATGCGTCATATAAGAACACCGGCGAACATATGGAGGCTAAGGTAAGTGACGGAAATGTTCGTTCAAAAGTTTTAATGCAGATATACAGGCGTCTTTATGCATAAACAACAAGGTCACTAAGACATAATATACAGTATTTCATATCATCATGTAGTAGTTAGCTAGACTAGCTGGCTGGTTAGGCTTACAATGAATGAAATGCAGTGTGTCCGGTTACCTGAAAACTTCGAGTGTTTAAACTAACATTTATTTGATGGTGTATTGGCCCTGACTAGATTCGTGTGACATGTAGGCTAAACCACAATCCTTGTTGATACCAGAGGTGGACATTACTTAAGTATTTTACTTTCTACATAAAACTAAATGTTTAAGTATTCCTTTTTAATCAGTGTTTTACTTTGGAAAACATACATTCTAAAGTATATTATCATAATTTTTACTCCACTACATTTCATAATTTCAAGTGTTTGGTTTCCCTACTGAAAATCCAGCTAAAACCAGCATAAGCTGGTAGCTGTTTTTGCTGGTTTAAGCTGGTCAGGCTGGAAGACAGCTGACCCACCAGCTTTGCCAGGCTGGGAGGACAAGCTTAAACCAGCTACTGCCACCTTAAAGCTTATGCTGGTTTTAGCTGGATTTTCCAGTAGGGGTGTATTTTAATCTGTTTATCTTATTTATGTTTATTGTTTCGTCATGTCATCTTTGTTTTAATCCCTTTCATTGTCTGTGCATGTCACATTAAAAATGTGCAATATAAATAAAGTTTATTTAATTTGATTTAGTCTTTCATCATTGTATCTATGTGTTAACATTGTAGCAGCATATGGTGAGTGAAGATATCTTTTTTTTTTAGTCATTCGTATAAAGGACCAACATGGACCAGTAGTTATTTCATGCTGCCCTTCGGCAGTACCTACTAAGTGGGATGTCGCGGTTGACTGGAAGAGAGTCATGCGGGTGGCCAACCACTTCGTTGTAGATGGTAAGTTAGTTGAGATAACATTGGACAGACAGACAGACCAATAAATCAATAAATTAATAAATAATCTATTTTTCAGACAATCATCTTTTGTATACTATTATTTTCTTTTCAGTGTTTTACATCTGCTCTTGGTTGTTTCCATTTAATGAATCTCGCACTGCATACTATTGTTTGCTTTGTGACAAATTAAATGTTATGTTTGTAGGTTTGTCCATGCTGATGGCTATGCAGCATAGTTGAAGCAGACCTGTCAGAAAACTTCTCTAAGGTGCTATGAATCCTATGACTAGTAAGTAGAACCTCAAACTAATACATTGCTGTTCAAAGGTTTAAGGTTGTGGTTTATTTATTTAAAATGCACCCATTTCATTGCTAAAAAACAACGTTATCTTGTGTATTTGGTATAATACAATGTGTTTGCGTGGTTTCTAGTAAAAAAATATATATTTTCCACATACCGTACATTTTTGTAGGTATAGATTTCCCTCCTTCCTCAAACGCATTGATTTTGTACAGAACTCATTGATTTAAAAAGCTCTGTGTCCCTAATTGACCAGCTAATCTGTACATTGTGACGCTCCTTACCATGTTTAAAAAAAATTGCTCGCAATGCTAACAGGAGTTAACTTACAGGCCAAAGTGGGAAGAATTATGATAATGTCGGTCTTGTCTACATCACCAATCCCGAGAAGTAAACTGTTGTCGACAATCTGTGTGTTTCTTGTAGTCCAAGAAAAGAGATTTACATTGGAGGCGATAACTTGTGTCATCGTTTACTTTGGGGTTTATACCTTTAGCATATCGTTAACATTTACTAATACACACTTACACACCAAAGGAAATGCAAAAAAGTGAATCAGACCATAGTTGCACTTTAACAAAAACAGTTAAACTGTTTTTTAACAAAAACAGTTAAGAGTTTACTCCTAAACTCTACCAGTCTTAATTAAGAAAAACACCTCTTCTAAGCCAAGCATTCACATACACATCTTATGACCTTGTTCTCCAGTGATGAAATAAGAAGTGCACATAAGCTTTTGCTTGAAATAATATGAACCACAATAATCCTCATCCTTCTAATTTTCCTTTCCTGTTTTTTTCCCCATCAGGATACACATCCTAAAATTACTAGAGGTTACGGAAGCTCCTTTTTGGATCCAGCTTCATTTGTGAAGACTTCAGATGATGCCAACACTCACAGAGGCTTAAGACGATGGCAACAATAGATGGACATACAAAATTGCCAAATATAATATTGTAATTACTGCCCCAAAGCGCAAGTTTGCCGATTTTTAACCCACTTTATATTGTTACAAATACAATAGATGCTAACATTTGAACAGAAAATGTTTCCTCTTTATTCTTGAGTTAATTGTGCTGATTTATTCCCATTTTTTTATCCACAATTCTTTGCCAAAATGATGTTTTGCATCATCCAAATGGTTCATTTTCAAATTACAGACATTGTAACAACACAAAGTGGGTTGAAATTCTGCCAACTTACCCTATAATAATAATTGTCTTTTAACTGAACAGGACTTTAAACACATGACTTGTATTAACTTAGAGCTATTGTGAAATTAATATTGTTTTGTTTCCAGAACATTCTCCTCAGTGAGTCACTGTTACCTCAGACTGATTAAGGGATTTTTTGTAACCTTGAAACATGCATTGGTTTTATTATGGTAAAACTGCATATCTTATTTCAAACCAAGGTTTTGTAACCATGGTTCTACTACAGTAACATTATAGTAATGCTGGAGTGAAACTGTGGTAACCATATTATTTTAAATCATGGTAAAGTTTGTGGTTACTAAAATGCACTTCTATATGCTGTTGTAAGAGCATGATTATTTTTTATTTATTAATAAACCATGGTTGATTTTATTTTTACTGTGGTTTTACTGCAAATTATGGTAAAAAAAATTATAGATAACTTTTGCATGGGTACAGAAAAAAAGTGTAAACTGAAAGTCACGTTGGTTAAATGCATCTGATAAATGTAAATTTAACGATTATGAACCATTAGCCGCTGTATGTTAGCTGGGATGCGGTTTCGGATAATTGCCTTCATTTAAATATGTCTTTAAAAAAAGTCTTCATTTAAATATGTTTAAAAAGAGTCTTTATTAACTACACAAAAGTGTAGCCTACAAAAATACGCTGCCAGTTGTTATGCTTGGCCGTAAAGTGTTTCAACGCATGCGTGGTACCAATCGCACAGTGAAATGATGACGTTTTCTACTACGCAATTGTGCGCATGCGCAAAACAGATTGGACAGGCGGCACGGATCGGGTACTGACAGCTCGTTCACTCATATTTCCCATGATGCAATGGGAGACGAATGCGTAACTTGAATCTGCTGAAGGATACTGACAGTAAACACCAAACATTTAGGTTTATAATTTGTCAGTTATTTTCTGCTTCTTTAAAAATAAACAAATAAAAAATAATTGCGTTATCTTTATTTAAAATCTAATAAACATTTTTATTAAACAATAAATAAACAGCAGAAATAAATATTATAACCAGCTGTTTGCTCTCTTTATTATCAACTAATAGAATAAACATGACAAATGTAAAAAAACATAGAAAGTAAACTTTACCATTTCACAGTACAATCAATAAAGCCACACAGGTGTTTATGATGAATCTCTGCGACAGCTCTGACGCTGATATTTACGTCAGTGTCCGAAATCGCTCACTCATTTTCATTTGCTTCTTCCCCATATAGTGGACTCAACCGTCATTCCCCATATAGGGAATAGTGAATGAGTGAACGAGGGAACGGTTTCAGACACAGCTATGGACATCGCGTCTCGTATTCAGGCTGAGCAGCTTTGGCGCTTGAAGCGCGAATGATGCAGCACGAGTGTAGACAAGCCAATCATAAAGCGAAATAAGTTAGAGAGGCGGGACTAAGGAAAGGTAGATCCAATCATATTAGCGATGTGAATTTTGGAGGCGGGACTCATCTGTTAACCGTTTGTGTGCCACAAATAGCGCTATTTTTCTTTATATAAGAGTTTAAATCTCATTTAAATTATTCCTGAATAAATTCATGTTAAATTAAATAAGCAACAAGTAAAAACACAAGAAACAGACAGACATCAGTTGTTATATGAATAAAGATCATATATATATATATATTTTTTTTTAAAAAAAGCACCCCAGAAAAAAGGGCACTTTCTCTCCAGGAATAAAAAGGGCAGGTGCTCAAGCCCCCTTTGATGTCTATGTGTGCACGTGCCTGCTCTATAGGATCCCAACCGAAGCACAAGGGTCTTATCTAGCGAAACGATCATCATTTTCTGCAAAAAAATACTTTTTACTTTCCACAAATTCTCATCTTGCACAATCTGTGAGACCCGTCAGCGTGACTTTACGTATTACATAACCCCGTCGGAAGGTTGCGCATGATGTATGCGAAACTACAGCTCCAGTGTTTACATGTGTGAAGAAAGAGGACCACTTCAACGTTGTTGTATGTGGAATGATAATAATTAATGTCTTTGTGTCAGTTAATGTTTAAAAAGGTCCGCAAATGTGCGTTTCGTATATGTAACACGTGACCTTTTGACGTCATTACGCAATTACGTGACATCGCACTGGCTCGTCACACAGCCGGAAGAAGAAGAGAAGTTGTGGTTTAAAAGTGCATATTTTTATTTTTATTGCCAAAAATGACAATCGTTTCGCTAGATAAGACCCTTATGCCTCGTTTGGGATTGTTTAGAGTCCTTTGAAACTGCAATTTAAACTGCATTAAAACTGTTAAGTGTTGGGGTCCATTAAAGTCCATTAAAATGAGGAAAATCCTGGAATGTTTTCCTCAAAAAACATAATTTCTTCTTGACTGAACAAAGAAAGACATCAACATTTTGGATGACATTGTGGTTAGTAAATTATCTGGAAGAAAATGGACTAATCCTTTAACTAACTGTTAACAAATGAAGAGTTTCGTTGCAAAACGAGATTAAATCCATTTTTTAACATTTTTGTCAAAACATGTTTATTATTATGTTTTCATGTTATTATTTTGTTTTATGGTGCTACTTAGCTGTATTTTTTAAGTTATGAAGGTTTAAATAAAAAAAACAACTCCAGTTCAATTGAAATTAATTGGAATGCACAACCAAAAAACTAGATTTATGAACAATAAAAAAACGGTGGTTATCTCGTTTTGCAACGAAACTCTTCAAATACAACCTTATTGTAAACTGTTACCAATGGTTCTTCTATGGCAGGGGTTTTCAAACTGTGGGTCGTACAGTGGGATAAGGTGGGTCACCCAAAGTCACTTGGCTGTAATGACAAAAAACAGTTTAATCCAACTAATGACAAGCAATGACAGTGATTTTGGTATGCCTGCATGGTAGCCTGCACGTGCATTTTGACAACGAAAATTGTGTTGTTCCCCAGTGGTTCTAACATTTTAGCAACTCAAAAGTTTATCAAAGCGGTTTCCCAACATCAAAATGTCTGGTTGTTGCGTTTGGTTGCACTAATATAATATACTAATATACGTATATATGTATTTGGCCATCTGCTAACGTCTTCTATCCACTCCACTATAGTACACAGATCTGGTAGCTGTGATGAAAAAGTTGATAAAGTCAACTTTTTAAAATAACTTTCTCTGTCTATGTTGCTTCACTGCTGATTCTTGCCATTACATACTTCCGTTGCCAAACATACGCTGCCATGTCAACATTGTGTACAAACAGTAAAAGGGTCTATTCCATAAATCATTTTGATATTGCAATTAAACTTACATTTCATTAATCAAATACTAGAAACTAGAAAAAAGTGTTTCCTTACACTTATATAAAAATATGTTGATAGGTCCCATTGAAAAGGATAGTTCACTTTAAAATGAAAATTCTGTCACCATTTACTCATTCTCATCCTTAAAACACAGCAGTAAGTGACCATAGACTTAGGAATAAAAAAATATGATGGAATTTAATGGGTACCGTCAACTGTGTGTTTACCATCATTTATCAAAATATTTTCTTCGTCATTTATCACAATACTTCCAAAATATTTTTTTTTCTACTATGGAAGTCAATGGTCACTTACTGCTGTGTGTTTACCATCATTTCTCAAAATATCTTCTTTTGTGTTCATCAGAAAAAAGAAATTCATACAGGTTTACAACAACATGAGGATGAGTAAATGATGACAGAATTTTCATTTTAAAGTGAACTATCCCTTTAAGTGGGTCGCGAAATGAAAAGTTTGGGAAGCCCTGTATGGCATTTCTGCAAAGGACTCTAGGAGTACTGCGAGCAATTAAAAAGAAACCATTTTAGGCATTATCCTAACCAAGTCAAGGAAAGAGCTGAAATGTTCAGGTGGTCAGCTAGCTGTCGTGAAGCGCAAGCCTGACAGTGCAGCGTTCTGTGATGATGTCATTAACATGTCAATCAGCCTGCCAGCGACCTCTGCGAGGCCAATCAATCACTCTGATTGGTTCTGTCACAGACCGCCTGCAATCAGCACAGAGTCCAAACCTGTTACTGTAACTTAATCGACAAAGTCTTTATAGTTAACATTACCATAAGCCGTACGTCTTTGAGTGGTAAAGCAACCCTGCGAAACAAAATGCGACTCGGGCGGATTTTAACAGCCCTAAGAGCCCATTAGGGGTGAGGGGATCTATAGGTGGATATATGCTAAACTAATGCTCAGTTCAGTATGTACTGTACCTGCAAAAAAGAAATGGCCGAGCTGAGTAAGTGCCATCCCAAAGGGAAGTAAAACGGTCTTATTTATGTATCTCCTACCTAGGGTCATCCCATGAGACGCCAGAATAGCTTTGGCCTAAATAGCAGACTATAGAGAAGAGAAGATCCATCTTAAAACATACTTACACCTAGGCAACAGAACAATAAATCTGTTATAATATGCCAAGCACACATGACCACTTTGAGATGTCTGTGCACCCTACAGAATTGCCAATGCAGTTGGGTAGAAGAAGAAAAGAGCTTACAAAGGTTTATCTGAATATAAATGGCAACATCTCAGCATGCCAGCTGTTGTTCTCACCTCATAGTTTACCTAGTAGTTTAGCATAAATGGAGACCTATAGACATCATACAATACCCTATGCATAAAACATGCCAATGCATTTGAGTTTATACACTTATGGTATGTGATAATTTATTTTCCAGGAATTCTGTAATGCACATATTAATCACATATGATTATTGATCATAATGATAAAGATAGAGCAGATTGATGCAAGGATGCATGCCCATTTACCGTAAGAAGGCTTCAATATTTTTTGACTTTTGAAACTGGTCCAAGATGCTTTAAAATGCTGCCTATAAAGTTTTTGTCACACTATTGAGATGAAATTAGATTATGGCACAAAAGCCACAAATTGAAGGTGAACTAACAGCTCTCTGTGTACATCAGACGGCCCTGACTGTGATGCCAAAGTTGCTAATGAGTGAGTTTTCAGTTCTCTTTGCATGAAATCTGCACAGAAAGACTCTCTGAATTCACACACCAAAGCACAACTCCCGCAGATCTAGCACACGGCCCGTCGCAACCATATGGATGTGAACTGTGCCCATGCCCATCGGGCCATCACCAAGGCTGTCCATCTCCAGTGATGGGCCTTTTAGACACATCAATATTTAACCAGGCCATTATTGACTCAGCAATCATGCCTTAATTAATACATGGTTGATTATCATTAGACATCAGCAGCTGTGCCGAGTGCCAATTTCTCAAAATAAATGATTTTCTTGGCGTGAATATATATATATATATATATATATATATATATATATATATATATATATCAGTGTTGGGTAAGTTACTCAAAAAAAGTAATTAATTACTAGTTACTAATTACATCTTCAATCATGTAATTAGATTACTTTACAAATTACTCTCTCCAAAAAGTATTTAATTACTTATTACTAATTACTTTCTAAATCCTATTTAGTACATGATACAAGAATAGGCTCGAAATGGCTCAAAGAAATAATATATAAAAGTACATCAATTATTCTGGTCCTACTTTAGGGTCCAATTCTCTCTATTAACTAACTATTAACTACTTTTGCCTCAATATACTCCAACTACTGCTTATTAATACTAAAGTAGTTGTTAATTTTAAGTATTGGTAAATGGGGAGGGTTAAGGATGTAGAATAAGGTTTTGCAGAATCAGGCATTAATATGTGCTATTAAGTATTAATAAACAGCCAAAATCTCATTAATATTAATGCTAATAATAATAAACCAGTTATTAGTGAGAATTGTAAACTAAAACCATGTTAAATCCATTATTGTATTTTAGTATACATAATTGTTTTACAGTCCATACACAGTATTAAGTTACATCAGAAGTAACTGTAATTAGATTACTAGAAAAATAAGAGCAATCCCTTACTTTACTTTTTCAAGGGAAAAGTAATTAAATTACAGTAACTAATTACTTAGTAACTAGAAAAGTCAGAAAAATTCTATTTTACAAGATGAATGAGTCTGCTTACTGAAGTTATGCAATGCAAGATGCAATACAAATATGAAGCATATTTGCACAACTCCAGTTTTTTTCTGTTTGGGAATTTGCAACGTCAGAACTCTTAGTGAAATATAGTGAAAGTTGATGACTCGGGCCACATTGAATGACGTTGAATACTCAGTCGCACACACAAGACATTAAACCATCCAGCCCCAATCATAGCCACCGCTTCTGCGTTTCCAGCAAAGACGATGGCCTCTGGAGGCAAAGTCCTTCTATATGGGCAGTTTGACACATCAATCAAATGGCAACTGTGGCCTCAATGTGCCTGTGATGTTTTCTCCATAGAGCTCAAGGGAGGAAAAACTGCAGTGGTGTCACTATGCTGAGCATTTTAAAGTTATTGTGGGAGCATAAAGATGCTGCATTCTGTGAAACGATCTGCGTTACAAAGGACAACACTGTAAGAGATGTTTTTTGTATAACCCTGGAAAATTTGCAAACTAACACCGGAGTATCAAAAGAATGCCAATGCCATAAGCGACTTTCATAAGTAAGAAAAGATTATTTGTATTTTTATCGCATTTAACGATCAATACATCACTTTTGAATGTAAAAACATGGTTCTCGCTAGTTTTGTGACTAGCTATTATATGTGTCACACAGTCACAAGACACTCGTCTTACTTACATGGATGCTGCCATTTTTTATCAAGATGCGTTTACATTGAAACGCAAGATTGATCGCTAAATATCAGTCCTTTTTTTGTGATTGTTGCGTGCAAAAATCCTCGATTTTGCGGCACTTTTACTTAAAAAATGCGATGGAATATGCGGGATATTTATGCAATTTATGCGATGGAATTGCGGGAATTTGCGAAAATGTTCACGTCACATAATCACGTCACTTCATAACGTTCCCATGGCAATAGAGGACACGGCTGCGCTTTTGGGAAGTAAATGCAACATTTTTCAACTTTCTGCTAATATATACTGTATGTGACTTTTTGCTATGAAAATGCGGAGATTATGAAATCATGCAAGCCCCGCATATTTTGTGCGCGGAAATATGTAATTAATACGGCGAAAGTGCGTCGTATTTGGAAAAAATGCAGCCCCGCATAAATATGCGGACTTTGGCTGATTATGCAATATATCGCGCGATCACACAATCGCGTTTTTCTGGAGGGACTGAAATATGTTCAAAATACAAATAGTTTTCTCTCATAAACGCATTATTTCACTTCAGAAGACATATTTTAATTAACTGGAGTTGTATGGATTACTTTTTTTGTTATACCACATGCCTTTTGAATGCTTTATTCTTATTGGCTGAGAAATGTTCCATGTGTGTTGATTATTTTTCTTTATACTACGGGTCTATTGAATGCCTGAATCTGATTGGCTGATGAACATTCTGAGGTCTGCAATTATTTTCTGGGAAACGCACAGCGATCCAGTCTTGAGTGCATTACAGTTCCATATCACTTCGCATAGTTAACTGTAATAACGGACTAACAAAAACAACATGACAGACAATTTTCCGAGGCAATAACAGCACTGTGTAGAGAGACGCACAGAGGTAGCCTCATTTACACAATCTCTCTCTCTCTCTCTCTCTCTCTCTCTCTCTCTCTCTCGTTTTCTCTCTCTCGCTCGCCCCCTCTCTCTGTGTGTGTCTCTGTCACTCTCTGTCTTATAACTTCATTAATAATTGCATTAGAATGCTATGCATTTTAATGCTTTAAAATGACGTTTTGGAACAAGCAAAAGAGCCGTCGGATGAGACGCGGAACAAAAAGTCTGACTCACAACAGCGATTTAAGTATAAAAACCTGACAAATTCCTTTAAATATATCATGTGATCGATGTCTTGAGGTGTGGTAACCGTAGTATAAGCGGAATAATTGACTCTGGGATGCTTTGCGTCGTGGCCGCATCACCACCACAGGTGTGCATTATTTTTTTAATTATTTAACAGCCCGTCGTCAATTATTCCTTACATAAAGCGCACACCTAACCAGTCAAGCGTATTAATAGAACATATTGTCCGATTCATACTTCCAATATCTCTGATGAAGCCAATATGGAAGTGACTTAAACTGCAATTCATCGACTGGCCGCTTGAGGCTGGCTCCAAAAGGGAGTCAATTCCCATAGACCACCATGTTAAAAAATGTCATTTTATACCTTATAACTATACCTTAAAGCATTTCTGTAGATCAATTGTGAAGCGTTGTGTTAGCAGCTTAAAGCTTATGAGTCTGATGTCCAGGGAACAGTCATACTATACTAAAATGTATAGCTTGAATGTGTTGTATGTCTTCTAAGATAAAAGCATCTGCCAAATGCATAAATGTGAATATAATCAGTTAAAAGCCACATGTCATGCACTCAACTAGTTAAGTACGACGGCATTTATTTACTCAATGCAAAACTAACTATGGCACACTATGGTCACATTTTTGAACCTGACACATTAAAGGGCACAGCTGTGCAGACAGCGCCAGAACATTTATCCTCCAAAATACCCGTGGCTTAATTTGTTTCTGAAGTGATTATGACTTTACTATTAGCTAATTAGGAACTCTCATTAAAATTTCCTACGACTGCTTGTAATGCATTAAGTCGCACTGATTGAATATGAGATCCTTGATGGCGGCTTGCAGCAGCGGTAATGCATCTAAAAGTAACCCATCAGCATGCATATTCCAACAGCGCTTGTTCTCTGAACATGGGCGTAACGCAGTGAATGCATCTTTATGTCTCAATTACAGTCCGGCGCAATGAAATTGTTGCAGTTATAGAGCACTTTGTGGCAAGTCTGAATGGTTTGTGTATTGTTTTGTGTATAAGTTTATGTCAAGAACTGAGTGGTTGTGAAAGCAAAAAGAAATCACATTCAGCAGAGTACATGCTTTCATTAAAACAAGAATGTTAATTTCATAAAATGCAAAACAGAATCATTTGCACTAATGGTCTTATACCTTCAAACCTCAAAATCATACGGTGTATATATATTTCATAAATTATGTATTTATTCTTTAATCACAGCAGACAAAGGTTTAAAAGCGTTTTAATTTGCTTCCCTGTTTGGTTTCACCCCTACAGCTCTGATATCAGTCAATCATTTATCCCAGAATCCCTTGCTCTCTGTGCTCGCCCTGTGAGATGGCCTATGCTGTTTTGAGGTCACCAACAATAGCCAACATCATAGATAAGCCCTGAGCCAGCGGACGCCCAAAGAAAGAGCACAGAATAAATATAATGTGTGCTTTAAGCCAATGCATTCGCTTCTGTGGATAAAAGGAGGCAAGTTTCAGGAGCCGTACATGACAAATGACTGAAATGAGTCAATGTGGGGATGCTGGGGGCGGATATGGAGAATATCTCCTCCTCGTCTAGGGGCTGTGCACTGGGATGCTTTTCATCTATATACTGTAAAGACAACTAGCTCAACACCTAGACTTAAGAGTTTCCCTTTGCAAAAGTAAGCATGACTTCTACTTAAAATAAAATAAAAAATACTTATGCAGAATACAAAACTGGCAGCCAGATGCTGCTATTTAGTTTCTAAAATGCTTTAAATTTAAAAAAATGTGGGTTGTGTGGGGTTGCTATAGGTGGTTTATTACTGGGCTAATTTAAAAGACGCTATTACCGTCCCAGGATCAGGCACAAGACCCTCCTTCATACAAGTCGATGGAAATTTGCCTTCCTATTTAATCACACAGTTTAGCAAAGTAATAGCAGGTGGTAAGCTACACTATATATTTTGTTTAGTAAGCAATATGGTGGGAGCTGCTGTGCTGTATTGTATCACAGTTAAGGGTGTTGTTAGGCACGACAAAGTACTTGCAACCCCTTCAGCCATGATTTATTCACGATACAAAACTAGCCTTAAGTAACATATTGCTTTTTTAATACAAATATTAAAGCAAAACAATACGCATCAATGCAAGTAATATTCCTAAAAGCCTTCCTTCCGCTGAAAAAAATAGTCCTTGGCTGTTTGAACAACAGAATGTCAGCTTACATTACATTGCTAAGGTGCTGTGCAATTATACACAGAATCGTTGGATGCAGCGGTCATAGATGTGTATTACTGTAAATAAAACACAGCTATTGACCAATCAGAATCAAGGACTGCGATTAACCATGGTGAGCATGGACCGCGGTAAGTCACACGGGTATTTGTAGGAAAAGCAAAAAATACACGAATGGGTTAAAATGATTTTTTCTTTTATGCCAAAAATCATTATTATATTATGTAAAGATCATGTTCCTTAACGTGAACACTTGAAATTGCCACGACAACATAACTGACCACTTTTTACAGTGGTTGAATTTGTCATTAAAATTTCATTAAGTGTTAATACTGTCTCACATATTTTTATAACAGCATCATGAATATTTTTCTTGACCTCAACTACAGTGGTACAAATATAATTTTTCATTAAAATGTCATTAAGTGTTAATACTCTGTCATATAGTTTTATAACAGCGTCATTAATATTTTTCTTGACCTCAACTACAGTGGTACAAATATTATTTGTCATTAAAATGTCATTTAGTGTTAATACTCTGTCATATAGTTTTATAAGAGCGTCATGAATATTTTTTTGAACTCAACTACAGTGGTACAAATATAATTTTTCATTAAAATGTAATTTAGTGTTAATACTTTGTCATATAGTGTTATAACAACGTCATGAATATTTTTCTTGATCTCAACTACAGTGGTACAAATATAATTTGTCATTAAAATGTAATTAAGTGTTAATACTCTGTCATATCGTTTTATAACAACGTCATGAATATTTTTCTTGACCTCAACTACAGTGGTACAAATATTATTTGTCATTAAAATGTCATTAAGTGTTAATACTCTGACATATCGTTTTATAACAACGTCATGAATATTTTTCTTGACCTCAACTACAGTGGTACAAATATTATTTGTCATTAAAATGAAATTAAGTGTTAATACTCTGTCATATAGTTTTATAACAACATCATGAATATTTTTCTTGACCTCACCTACAGTGGTACAAATATTATTTGTCATTAAAATGTCATTAAGTGTTAATACTCTGTCATATAGTTTTATAACAGTGTCATGAATATTTTTTTTTGACTTCAACTACAGTGGTACAAATATTACTTAATTTCATTAAGTGTTAATACTCTGTCAAATAGTTTTATAACCATGTCATGAATATTCTTTGGTTCATAATGTTTTTTTTCCTACATGTGTTTAACAAATAAAATCAATCATTAGGTGATTGGGTCCATATTGCTGAAAAAACAGTTAATTACATTAAATTAATTAAACTTTTGTTCGTTTTTTTTCTTTATGTCATAAAATTTTAGAACCCTCTGTGTGAGGAAAAACAAGTTCTGTTAGTTGTCAATTTTTTATGTATTGTACACATACATAAATTTAAGTATATTATTTTGATGTCTCTGTTGCATTTTGTAAAGGTATTTCAAATTATTTGACATAGTATTAACACTTAATGACATTTAAAGTAAAGTTTAATATAGTGTAAACCCATAAAGCTATAGTTTCTTAAATTTGATCATTATTCTGCTATGTCATGTTTATGACAAGTTATGATGTATTGGTTTATGTCAAGTTGTCGTCATAAAGGCATTTCAAACAATGTCATCTTTGCATTAAAAATGACATAATTGAACAAATGACACTTAATTACAGTTGTCCTAAATGTGCATACAATCTTCTTTATTTTCATGGCACTTATCATGTAATGATTATGAAGGTGCAAGTCTTATGAACACCCATTCAAGAAAAGTGTTATCAAATGGGTTGTAAATTCCCTACCGTAAATATATCAAAACTTTATTTCTGTAAGTGGATGCAGCAAAATCGCAAACAAAATTGGCCAGAAACTCGCCTACAAACTTGCACTCATTTCTACTAGCTCTTTTGGGATTTCCCATTCAAGTTTGGTTCCCATTCAAGCTTACAATTTCCCAATAAAAAAAAAAATACCCTTACGACTGGTTTTGTGGTCCAGGGTTACATTTTATAATGTTTAATACTTATGTTTTCTTTGTTTTCAAATTACTATTTAACACTTAAAATGTAAATTTATGACTAAAAATGTTCTTCTATGCATTGTGTAGCACTTTTAATTTTTAAGAGTGTAAATTATTCTCTAAAGAAATAATTCATAAATCTCTTATAAAGTAATTAAACAAAGGACTGTTATTAGTCCATTACAACAGCTTCTTAGAATCAAGTTTTCATTAAGTACAGCTCGGAGAATAAACTCTTGGCTTTAACTTCAACTCTTAAAATGAAACCAACCGTCGCTTGTGTCAGAAACTGACTTATTATGTGTGGTTTACAAATCCGTGTATTAATTACACGCTGTTATTGCCACACTTTTGCCAGCTAAATACCAATGCTGTGTAAAACATCAGAGAGCTCCAGCCGCAGGGAAGACATCCCAAGGCCAGTATTTAACAATCGTGTACGGGGTTTTGCTTAAGCGCACACTCATTAAGTAAAAAATCTGAGCTTGCAAACTAAATGAATGCTGGTAGGTAATCAGTTAAATGTTACATTGTAAGCAGAGTACAAAGATATATGTGTGCGGGCGAGAGAAACCCTGTGTGAGAGAGAGAGAGCAAGCAGTCGGTTTGTCTGATTCAGCTTGGCTGGAGACCGGGCCAGACTGTCTTGCTCCATGTATCTCATCTGTCACTGACTACTTCCAGCGATGCAGGCCTTTCTCACCTCATAGAAAGAGATTTCAATCTTTCCCAGCCTTCTGTTCATCTCTAAAAAAGCATTTATTTGGGTCTATCAAATGAACTCTGACCTGCCGATAAGGGAGGCCGCCGTCAAGCAAATACGCAGGTGATTCAGCACATTCTACATATATTTAGTGTTCAATTTGTAAGGCCTGAACTTGGAGGTGACACACAGAACAGGTTTACTCAGGGGCCGGGAAGTATTTATAAGGATCCAATAAAAGGAAAAGGGAGGGATGTAATTATGCACAGAGCTCAATTTGTCATATAGAAAATGATCGATTCCTGCCATCCTAACTTCATCTAAGATGGCTTGATGCAATAAGATTTACGGGTTTAAATATTTGTACAGTCTATGACAATTGTGTCACATCTCATGCTGATTTTGTGTCCTTTTTTAATAAACAACTCTCGAGTTCCATTCTGCCTAGATATTTTCGAAAGCAATTTTAGGTAAATGCCACTAAGAAATTAAATGTTTCTCCAAATGATAATAAATGGAGACTTTGGCTAAGTCTCCAGCTTTTCAGATGTCTTTGTACTGAAAAAGATCCCAGTAAATGTCTCCTTACTTTAAAAGATTTTTAGCGGCATCTAGTGGTAAGATTGTGAATTGCAACCAACGGCTTAGTCCACAGCTCATCCCTCCATTACGAAACGCATAGAGAAGCAACAGTAGCGGCCACAGGACAAACATGTCATCGTATTAGACAAAGTAGCGACAAAACGCAATCTATAAAACAGTTTGTCCGTTTAGGATTACTGTTGAAACATGGTGGCATAAAATGGCGACTTCCATGTAAGGGGATCCGCAAAGTATGTAAATAAAAACAGCTCATACTAAGGTAATTTAAACAATACAGTTTATTTCGTAAGGTCTTTATACACCACTGACAATATAGTTGTGTATATTATATTGCATTTGTGTCAAGAAATCCTTTTAAAAGTTACACAATGCACCTTTAAGTTGAATTAACTCTTTCCTCGCCATTGGCGAGTTTTCGCATCAATTAAGAGAAAACACTTCCCTGCCAATGACGAGTTTTTTACGGCAATCCATATTTCTGCTATTATCCACTGGGTGGGGCTCTAACCCAACTTATAAAACACTAAAGCATCCACTGATCCAAACCATTGAAACTCAGTGAATGTTTTATTCATCGTTCTGAATCAAATTTCTTACAATCTCTTACTCTTATAAATCTCAGCTTTTCTTATGAAACGCATAGAGAAGCTACAGTAGCCACCACAGGACAAACATGTCAATGTATAAAACAGTTTGTCCGTTTAGGGTTACTGTTGAAACATGGTGGCACAAAATGGCGACTTCCATGTAAGGGGACCCGCATTGTATGTGTATAAAAAACATCTTATACTAAGGTAATTTAAACAATACAGTTTATTTCGTAAGGTCCTTATACACCGACAATATAGTTATGTATATTTTATTGCATTTTTGTCAAGAGATCCTTTAAAAAGTTACACAATGCACCTTTAAGTTTACTTAACTCTTTCTCTGCCATTGGCAAGTTATCGCGTTAATTAAGGGAAAACGCTTGCCTGCTAATGACAAATTTTTACGGCAATCTATATTTCCCCTATTATTCACTAGGTGGTGCTCTTACCCAATTTATAAAACACTAAAGCATCCACTGATCCAAAACCAGTAAAACTCAGTGTATGTTTTATTCATCGTTTTGAATCAAATCTCTTACAAAAGTCATTTTGTCACGACTGGGAAACAGGAAGTAGGACGCATACGCAAAGTTCACAATAAATAGATTACATTTAATAATAAATAAGAAACAAAACACGATGAGTAAAACAACATGCAGGTAAGTAAAACAGGAACATCCAACACAGGGAACAGACAGGGTTGTAATGACAATGACAATGATCCGGCGACAGGTGAGAAACAGACAGCAGTATAAATACACAACACTTAACAGGGAACAGGTGTGATGAATCAGTCCGTGAATGTCCAGGTGACGTAATCGGAGAGACAAACAAAACATGACACGGATCACCGTGACATGACCCCTCCCTCTAAGAGTGGCTACCAGACACTCACCTAAACAAAACAAACACAAAAGTCCCGTAGCGAGAGTCCAAGGGAGGGGTGGAGGGCTTGAGGACCCTGGCGATGCCGGCAGCCGCCGGGACGAAACCAACAGGACGGTGGGCCGGACTACGCCAGGAGAACCGGAGCGATCGCTCCGAGAACCGAGGCAGACGAATTACCCCGCTCCTGGGAATCGCCGACGATTCGATGCCCCCCGGAAGTCATCTCCCGTCCCCTCGCGGAAATGGGGACCCTCACTTCGGTAGCCCCCCCGGGGAAAAGATCGGGCGTGGTCCGTTTCGGATCCCCCTACGAGCGGGACGGTGGTCCTCCGAGGGACCGTCGACGACGACGACTCAACCGTTGGGGGACCGCCTGGGCCGATCCTCCTCCCGCAGGCCCGCAGGAGCGAGCGATCGCTCACGGTGGTCCCCAAGAGACATCGGGGCTGGTGGAGAATGAACCCCGATGTCACTACTCCCCCTCGACGAAACTCCTGGGGGAGCCGCCCTCCGTGAACTCGCTGCGTCCAATGCTGGCTGGATCATTCTGTCACGACTGGGAAACAGGAGTGAGGACGCAAGTGCTGGGTTCACCATAAATAGATAACATTTAATAATAAATAAGAAACAAAACACGAGGAGTAAAACAACATGCAGGTAAGTAAAACAGGAACATCCAACACAGGGAACAGACAGGGTTGTAATGACAATGACAATGATCCGGCGACAGGTGAGAAACAGACAGCAGTATAAATACACAACACTTAACAGGGAACAGGTGTGATGAATCAGTCCGTGAATGTCCAGGTGACGTAATCGGAGAGACAAACAAAACATGACACGGATCACCGTGACACATTTACAAAAATGCCATTATCTCAACTTTTTGCTTAAAATTTGGTATATTTGAATGAACCTACCCATATTTGAGAGGTGTTAAAAAGAGAACAAATGTGGGTCTGTTCTTCTGGAAGGCATTAAACTTTTGTGAAAATCATAAAAAATGCAAGCGCTGGCTGGCAACTTAAAAAAAATTATGCTGGTGGAGAAATAGTTAGAATGGCTGTGCGTGTCATTTCAATAGGATTGGGCAAAAAAAAAATGTTTTTTCGATTAATCGTTTTTTTTTTTTTTTTTTGGTTGATTCAGAAACGATTCTCAAAGAGCAGAATCGATTTTTTTCTTTCATATTTATTTCTGCAAACATTGAACGAAAGATTAACGTTAATCGAATTACTAGTCTTCTTCACTAGATGTCCCCCTCTTTTTTGCCTTGCGCGATGTTACCAAGGAGCGAGAGGCAAGCCTCTCATTCATTTATTCAGTGCTTAAAATGGCGGTTTCAGGTGCTTCATTGATATTATTAATTACCCACTTGTAACCTGCTGTTCACTATTCTTTTTATTAATATTATAGTAGTATAAAAATAATAGTATTTGTATTAAATCTATATTTATTGAGTTGAATCGAGAATCGAGTATAAAAACTAGCCTGAGAACTGGAATCGCAATTGAATCAAGAATAGAAATCGAAGCTTGTGGATATCGAATCGATCTGGAAAATCTGAATCGATACCCAGCCCTACATTTCAACTTTTTAAAATTTTGAGTTGAAATTGCTAACCTAGTTTAATAAGTAAAGTAAAAAAAGTCCTGTTATAGTCACAATTTTTTTATTAATTTATTCGTGTCCATGGCACGAAATTCAGCTTTTTTTCCGGGCTTGAGTCTTAATGTCTTTTTCGTGTCACTCGCATGATTTTCGATAAATAGTATTTCGTGTGGCACGACTTTCTTTTTTATGGCATTTTATGCATTGTTTTCTCATAGTTTGTTTTCTATTTTCTTACCATTGTCGCTTGGGGTTGGGGTTAGAAGAATCACTTTCTTTTACATTTTTAGACATCCTAACCCAAACCTCAACTCTAACCCCAACTCCAGGCGAGAATAGTTTTAAAACCGCAAGAAAAACATGTAGAAACCAATACATAAAAAACATCCTAATCCAAACCCCAAATCTAACACCAACCCCAAGCAACAATGTTTTAAAAATAGGAACACAAAAAATAGAAAACAATACATAAAATGACACGAAAAAGAAATTTGTGCCACGGACATGAAAAACTATTTATAGAAATTCCTGCTAAGTGACACAAAAATAAATTTGTGCTCAAAGGCACGAAAAATGCTGAATTTCGTGCCATGGACAAATTTTTTTGACTATAACACGACTTTCCGTGAGATCATGCTGCGTAAAAACTAATGTTGAAATGACTTATTGATCACATCAGTTTAGAGAACTTAACTGTTGAGCTTTGCCAAAGTATATAATCAAACATGTGAAATTTCAATATAAGCTTCATAAACGTTTTTCAAGAAGACCATGAAGACTCCTAATACCCACGTGTATGGTATAGTGTCATATATTACTACTATATGTGCTGACATGGTCTCATTTATCTTAATTTTTCACCTCTGAACCACAGATGACATTTAAATGACACATACCCGAGTCTCTCGTAGGCCTCCCGAGATATGAAAGAGCGCCTCTGAGCAATAAACCTTTCTCCTGAGTGGTCTAAATAATTTTACCCCAGCTTAGAAGGATGGCACATGCTGACACTTGTTAGTTCAAAACATTTCCACACACAAACAAATGGCTGTAACCATTTTCAAGACAAAAGCTAAACAGGGCTCATGAATGTTTCAAATGGGCAAACAGCAGTTTAAAAAAGTGCAACCCAAAATACTTACAGAATTCCTCACTGGTGACACAGGTTTGCTTCAACACTGCCACCAAGTGGTGTTTCAAATGACCTGTTATGAATTTCATCCACTGAAGATGACCAGACCAGTTCTGATCAGAGATCACGCATATCCTTTAAATGTTACAGAAGTGATCTCCGTGTGTCAAACATTCTTGTAATAACTTCTTATTACGAAACAAAAATGATCTGAGCTGTGCTATCCACGCTTATTTTATAGCCCTATACGATTGTCTCATCTGTGTCTACTATTATATCTCCAGAGACATTTTAAGAAAAACAATTGAGACCAAACTTAATGCTTAAAAGAAACATAAATGAGACTCCATTAAAGCTTCTATGAGCTTTGAAAGGGCAACCGCCAAGCAATAAAAAAACCTTGTGGGACTGCAACTGTCTATTAATAGCCAACAGTTTGACTGAAGGTTATAAATCCTCTAACGAAAGTTTTAAGTGCTGTGAGTCATGATCTCTTCTCATTCTTTTCGTTCAAGTGAAGTATATCTCTAAAGGTGACACGACTAAGGAAGGTACTTGCAGTGTTTATCACAGGCACCATCAGTGTGTCTGGTGAGATAAAGAAAGAGGTGACGAAAGAAGCTATGCTAGCTTATAATTATGTAGCGGCACGGCTGGCGACTGACCTGACCACGAGCGGCCCGGGTGATAAGTGTGTGTTTTTACCCGACCCGCAAGACCTTCAGCAGCGAATACACTCCTGTCAGGTTTTAAACACACAACCGCACGTACGCAGAAAGTAAGTCATCAATTGCTTGTGCAAATGCTTTGTGATGAGGTCTTGAGAGAGGCAGATGATGACTGGGAAGGTATAACTCGATAAGTGACAGCTTACGAAGGTTGACCTGCTACGGTGACATGCCGGGCTCTAATCGGTAGCTACAGCTTTCAATGTGGTGCGGAGCCAAGCCACAGAGTGGTGCTAAATAATTTAACAGGTGCAATATGTTCATTTCTCGAAAATGGCCGCCTGTCCCTTGGTTTGTTAACATTCATCAGATGTTGACAGAAATGCGCAACTGAACCTCTTGTGTTTTTATCCAATTGTGGTCAGTGGAAGTGATTTGGTCCAAATGTGACCCATCTTTTTGGGAACTTTCACCTTTTTTCCAGGTTTTCAGCAAGGCCAGGTTTCCATGACAACAAAGTGGAAAATCATGCTGAAATTCACCTTTCCTGTCTCACCTCATATGGCGTTCTCAACTCACTGGAATGTAGACGCGGTGTTTCCATACAGCTGCCCGATTTCACCCGGTTTGCTGCTGGAAACTGACCTTGAGACGATGACCCCTGAGTTTTGAAAACAGCTGCTTAATTTACAATCTGGTAAAGCCAGCTAGATGCCATAGATATGTTCAAGTGAAACCGACAGAGGTGAAAGTTTGTCGGGCAAATCGATAGACCAGGATGACAGCAATGACCTAGGTGACAAAGTTTGCTTCTATCAAAATGGTCACTAGGAGAAAACCAACAAGGACGAGGATATCAAATTCTCAACTTTTTAAAATTATGAGTTGAAAATGCTAACCTAGTTTGTTAAGTAAAGTAAAAACAGACTGATCTTATGGAAAGTCATGTTATAGTCACAACATTTTTTATTAATTTATTCGTGTCCTTGGCATGAAATTCAGCTTTTACGTGCCTTAACCACAAATATTTTTTTCATGTCACTCGCACTAATTTCTATAAATAGTTTTTTGTGTCTGTGGCACGACTTTCTTTTTCGTGGCATTTTATGTATTGTTTTCTCATTGTCTTACCATTATAGCTTGGGGTTGGGGATAGAATCACTTTCTGTTACATTTTTAAACCAAAACCCCAACTGCAGGCGAGAATAGTTTTAAATGCGGAAGAAAAACATGTAGAAACCAATACATAAAAGTACATCCTAACCCAAACCCCAAATCTAACCCCAACCCCCAAGCGATAATGATTTAAAAATAGGAAAACAATACATAAAATGACACGAAAAAGAAAGTTGTGCCACGGACAAGAAAAACTATTCATAGAAATTCATGCTGAGTGACACGAAAAAGACATTCGTGCTCAAGGCACGAAAAAAGCTGAATTTCCATACAGCTGCACGATTTCACCCGGTTTCCTACTGAAAAATCCAGCTAAGACCAGCATAAGCTGGTAGCTGGTTTAAGCTGGTATAAGGTGGCAGTAGCTGGTCTAAGCTGGTCCTCCCAGCATGAAAAAGCTGATCATGCTGGTGGGTCAGCTGGTCTTCCACCTGACCAGCTAAGTCCAGCTAGATCAGCTTAAAAAGTGACCAAAACATAGCTAGACCAGCTTGCTACACCAGCAAAACCAGCCTCCTACACCAGCAAAACCAGCTAAAACCAAGCTGGAGACCAGCCAAAACCAGCTCACCAGCTTATGCTGGTCTTAGCTGGATTTTTCAATAGGGTTGGCTGCTGGAAACTGACCTTGAGACGATGACCCCTGAGATTTAAAAACAGCTGCCTATTTACAATCTGGTAAAGCCTGGCAGATGCCATAGATAAGTTCAGGTGAAACCGATGGGGCCGAAAGTTTGCAAATTAATAGACCAGGATGACAGCAATGACCTAGGTGACAAAGTTTGCATGAACTTTTATCAAAATGGTCACTAGGAGAAAACCAACAAGGACAAGGATATCAAATTCTCCCTGTTTGAAACTGTTATTCATTGGGGACTCAACCCTCGTGAATATTTCGCCGCTGTCGCGGTTTGCTAAGAGACAATCTCACAAACGCCAGACGTTATCTTTCCTTGTCATTCCAAAGTGCCAGAGGTTTGACAAACGTCCTCTTGAGGAAAAAATACGTTAAGTCTCTACGTTAACCATGAGGCGTATTGCATGAAACCTGTCAGTCATGCAGACAATGGTACTTGGGGCGGCGTAGGGCGAGTTGATGACAATAGCGGGCGGGGCTGTCAGATCTGACGGGTGTATTATTCACATTGACTAATGTGTTTGAATAGGAAGAGGATAGGAAGTCATGGATCAAACCACCCATAATCCAAGTAGTCCACTATAATCCTCATCTCCTCGAAACGTGATGGACAAGTCCATTATGGCACTTCAGAGGCACGGAGTAAATTTGGCAGTCGAGCTGGAATACGTGGGCTTATGCATGAGAGAAGAAGAGATGCTCTTGACACGCCTGACATCAATTGTTGGAGCTGAGGGGAAAAAATCAGACGGTTGGAGAAATCACTGAGACAGCGGTGAGGATAAGCCACTTTACTTTTGTGCTCCATTACAAAGAGCGAGACACTATCTGGCCGTCATTTTTGGTATATTACAGCATGCCAATGGCTGCAAAAACAAACTTCTTACACTTTGTAAAGAAACATATTATTTTCTCCTCAAATATACTGTTTAGGAGGCAGTTTTGTATGAGCATAAAGCATGTTAACATTCTCACACCAAAACAATCTTGACCGCTCTTGAAAAAAGCCATTACTCAGACATTTGGTGATCAGACAACTACCATGTGCTTTCTCCCACGCTTAGATACAAAACACAGAGACATCATCCATGAATAGAAACCACACACTTAAGCTCAGCTCCAGATCACTACTTCCCAGGAATATATTTCTGTCAGTTAAAATAAAAGGATGGGAATGGATGTTGTGCTTTGTGGCCCTGTGGGTTCTCCACGTGCTGTTAGGATTCATTAGGCTGAATAACCCCTATGGATTATTTTAGCTTCGGGGTACAGGCGCACTGACAGGTCATTATGGCGTGTCAAGCCGGGACCGACTGCAGAGCGAGTCACAGCGATGAGGTTTTTGAATCGCACCTCACCCCACACCTCACAGGACTGCAGTGTTCCGAATGTCCTCTCGCCTGCTCCACAGGGTTCTTGCCGGGGTGTTTGCAGGCTGTATCTCCCCTCGGGTGCCGCCTGCGGAAGAACGCCTGACAAAAGTAACTGATGTCAGAGGAGACGAGACCCTGAAACTTTAATTTAGATGTAATGGGCTGATTTCCCTGGACGCAGATCAAGGTTGGGCTGGATTACAGTGTGGTTGGGTTGGGTAAACACGTTTAGAAATACAGTGCTTGGACAAACATTGCTCAAATTTGTTCCCAATCACTAACCTTGAATGTTACACCTCTCCATTAAATTCAAGCCATACAGAAAGCATATTTTTAGGGTGTCCAAGAATAGGTTTGCATGCATGGCTATTTAAATCAGGGTTATTGTAGCTTTTGGCATTACAAAAGAAGCGCATTGTAGTCCCATTGAGCAGTTTGTTATAATTTTAGAAAATAGGAATAGTCTACTCATTTTCAATATTAAAATATGTTATTACCTTAACTAAGAACTGTTGAATCATCCCTCTATCATCTGTGTGCGTGCATGTAAGCGCTGGAGCGCGCTGCGGCGCTTCGATAGCATTTAGCTTATCCCCATTCATTCAATGGTACCATTTAGAGATAAAGTTAGAAGTGACCAAACCCATCAACATTTTTCCTATTTAAGACGAGTAGTTATACGAGCAAGTTTGGTGGTACAAAATAAAACGTAGCGCTTTTCTAAGCGGATTTAAAAGAGGAGCTACATTTTATGGTGTAATAGCACTTTTGGGAGTACTTTGACTCGGCGCAGTAACACCCTCCCTCTCCCATTATGAGAGTGAGAAGGGGAGCGGACTTTTCAGGCGAGTCGAAGTGCTCCCAAAAGTGCTATTACGCCATAAAATAGTTCCTCTTTTAAATCCGCTTAGAAAAGCGCTACGTTTTGTTTTGTACCACCAGGCTTGCTCGTATAACTACTTGTCTTAAATGGGAAAAACGTTGATGTGTTTGGTCACTTCTAACTTTATCTCTAAATGTATAAAGGATGTATAAACAATTCTTTGTTAAGGTAATAACATATTTTAATATTGAAAATGAGTAGACTATTCCTTTAAAGCGAAACAACCCCTAAAGCCCGGAATACATTGCGCGATTTTTGTCCTCTTATAAGATCATTACCTTATCACACTGTGCGACATGCATCGTTTAAACTCGGGTATGAGAGGCATGTAGACTGTACGATGATGACACGGAAGCTTTGGCGGCAGCGCCACACATTGCGCAACGTCACCAGCATGCGCTCGTGGTAAACAAATACCGGCGCGCAGGTCGTAGCAGCAAACACACTGTCCGAATTTCTGACACTGCCAGAAAACTATTGTAGGCTATCTTTGGACGCAAGACCGGGAAAACGGCCGTCTTTGAACGTCTCGTACGACAAAGGACCACCGATAAAGAGCTACGATCACAGAAATCGCGACGATAGTTTCACGATGGCAATCTTTCGTCTGGGACAGCCAATAATCGTGCAGTGTATCCCGGGCTTTAAAGAAATGTACTTTTTGGCTGGGTTATTTTTGACCTATGTTGGGTAAATATTGGGTTAAAACCGAGGGGCAACCTTCCGATCTCTTTGATGAAGCCAATACAGAAGTGTTTTAAACAGCAATTCATCGACTGGCCGATAGAGACTGGCTCACAAAGGGAGTAAATTCCTATAGACCTCCATGTGCAAGTATTTTCTGTTCAGAAATAGCAGATCTTAGCATAATACCTTCAAACCAGCCCTTCAATATGTGTTGTCAATAAATACCAGATTGCAAGTTGCACAGGCACCCATCGCAGATACAGGACATGCTTTCCGGGAGATTCCTATCAAATCTGGCAAATACAGTCTGATATCAGCTTCAGTACTTGGTGTGTCTCACTCACAAATCTGCCACTTCACAGGGTCAGGAGATACACTGCATAAACTGGCAAAGATAATAAATACCCAGATACGAAGAAATCAATAGGACTTGATATTAACAATTGACAATGTCATAGAGCTGCTTTGTGTTCCGAGCAGAGATGATCAGGATACATGCAGGCAGATGGTATTGATTTGCTCTCCTGTTTAAACAAAGCTCTGTAATGCAATTCTGAGGGTAACTGACAACCAAGGAAAAGCTATTATTTCTCAATATTGCAAAACAAATCGTAATTAGAGGATGGGGCCACAGACGATTGAAAATCGGCGTTCGCAAGGAGCACTTCGGATCGATCATTTCTTTTTCACTCGACCCCTCATAAACGACTCGGATTAATATTGTTTAGATCATGAACCCTCCCTGCGCTGAGCGTTTGATTGGCAGTATTCGCCGAGAGTGCCTGCAGATCTCCAGAAATGAGAAAGAGCTTAACCCAAAGACTGCTCTGAGGGCCGCTCACCTCTAAAACGTACGCCTCCGCTGCACTTGGCCCGGTTAGCTGAGACTTTAATAATAAAATAGTGGAGAGGGGGATTTATGAACGGGTCACTTAAAGTGCACCGGAAAAATCTCAGCCGCACAATACAGAAAGATGATTAACTATAACCTGCTTGAACCCCAAGAAATCCACAATGAAGTCATGGGGAATGTCAATCTCATATTCATAACCAATTAGCACATGTGGCTGATAGCTTTGAGTCAGTAAACAGTTATCTGGCACTCCAAAGTCATAATTCAAGTTGATCAAAAATGGTCGAGGAACACACCTGTTGACATGCCAACCAAAAGTTCTCAAAATACTAGATTGTTTCAACCCATGTTTGGGTCAAATATGGACTTTTTGGGGATTTTCTAATTTAACAACCTAACAGTTTGGTTAGTCCACATTTTACCCAACTATGGGTTGAAACAACCTATATGAGTATAAACGTTATCAGATAATCTGGCTAAAATTCCTGTGTGCAGTGTTCTGTAGCTCACTTGGTAGAGCATTGCGTTATTAGCACAAAAGGTTGGGTTCGAACCCGAATAACCGAGGGGCAGCCTTCCGATTAGGGGTGTGCAAAAAAAACGATTCACATTTGAATTCAAGCTTTGCCGAATCAGAATCGATTCATAAAATTCCAAAAATCGATTTATATATTTTTTTGTAATGCCGTGTTACTATTGTCCTGAAATGAGTTTATCTCAGTATTCCCATAGATGGCGCTGCGTTGAATTCACACTGACGCCTGCACACTCTTGTCACAGTGTTTCCCACACATTGACTTTATGTGGGCGCGCTGCCCATGTATATTAAAGACACACTATGCAGTTATTTTACCTTAATATAAAAGCTTCAAAGTTATTTTGGTGGTAAACAAAGTCATAGTAGGGCGAATCATCCTCCTGTTGAAGCTCGGGGAGGAACCCGCTAGCAAAACCAGAAATGCAAGCTTGAGAGAACCGCCCCTGACAAATCTCGTGAGAATCACGACTTGCTTTACGACAACGACGCCACACACGTTAGGCTTGTTCGACTTCGTGTGGCGCTGCAAGAACCTACCGCCGGATGACGTCAAAGTACCGCGAGAATGATCAGAGACGGCACTTTGACGTCATCCGGCTGTCGGTTCTTGCAGCGCTGCATGAAGTCGATCAAGCCTATAACAACAACTGCGCGTGCAAATTTGAGACGTGAGGCTAAACGATTTAAAAGTTAAGAAAGCGCGTTCAGAAGAGAATAGGAAAAGAGAATCTGACCCCGTTAGGAACCGGACAAGAGTCCCACTCGGTCAGGCTTTTACTCGTTGGCGTGAGCTCAAAGACGGTGCTGGATGGGATGCTGATCTGGTGATCTTGTTGATGGACTAGTAAGTAAATCTCTTATTTGTAAATTGTTTGCGGTCTATGTTGTATGTTATTGCGCTTGCTTGTAGTATGTCATGCGATTATCATGACAACAGTTGTCAATATCTCACATAATTATCAGGACATAAATAAGCATAAATAGTGTAAACATGCACAATTTGCAAACAATTATGATAAATAGCAATAATCATGTATAGTGACATTATAACGACCAATGTTATGAAATAATGCAACGTACACAATTAACTTTGTCATGGCATTTTGTAATGTTTACAAGAACACAAATGAAATTATACAGTAGACATAGACTATAGACTGTTTACTTGTGATTTAGCTGCAATCATGTAAAAACGTTATAAGCCAGCAAACTCGGTACTTTATTATTATATGCACTCTACATTTGGAATAAACTTCTTATTATCCTATTACCATCATCTGTGGTTTAGTAGACTATGCAGTAGCCTAATATTTGTATGAAACTGGGAAACATTACCTGGTCATTATGTACTAGAGTGGGAAATTACGAGAGTTGCAAGTATTCTCCAGCGACTCTAGGGGTCGCTGTTTAACAAAAACGCTGAAAATGCATACAGTGGCTTTAACAAGTGCCCAAGTATATCTGGCATCAAATGATAATAATTTAATAATGACATTTTGTGTGTGACATGAGTTTGGTGTGCGTTCACGTGCTCTCTGTTTCTCAATGAATTGGGATGCGACGCGAACAAGCTCGTGTCACATTGTATCCTTTATGTTTCTGAACTTGAGCAAAGTTTTACCATTAGAGGACTTCACGGAGCACCCGCGGCCCGTATGATTCCGGGTTTGTATTTGAAATGGTCAGTCAGGTCCGGGTCAGTCATAGTTAAATTACTTCGGGTCCCAAGTCTGATTAATATTGTGTGCAAAACCCAAGTCTGGAGAATGGCTGTGAGCGCTACCGCGCTAAAGCTCGCGGGCAGTTTCAGCTTGCCGAAGGTTTCTATGGCGATAACAACTGGCTCATGTTTTGAAAGTCACGACCACACGCTGGATTTACTTTCTCCTATTTTTTATACTATTATTATTAATAAACCATATCTTTTCTAAAATCTAAAAAGTTTGCACAGAGATGGCAGCAAAAAGACAATGCTAATGTTAAAGGACAAGTTCGGTATTTTACACTTAAAGTCCTGTTTTCAGATTGTTTATGATGAAATAGAACGGTTTTGACTGAAATTTCGACATATGCGGCTGCCCCGAGAATTTTAGGGTGATTGTGTTTCACCTCCCACCTCTACAATGGGTTTAATGGTGCACTGGAACAATCCTTCCTAAAATGCATTAAACTTTCGTTTACAAAGACGTGAAACTCACCGAGTGGTCAGGGGTGTTCACTGGTATGCTTACACAAAAATCGAGGGGGGTGAATTATTTTATAACTCCGTTTTTATATATCCGTTTAAATCATATTAAGCCTTAAAGTTCTGCATAATTAAGGGCGTGGTCTCTTGAGTGACAGGTGAACTGCCACTGCTGTCACTAGAGTCGAACTAGGCGGGCGTGGTTTCAGCAACCAGCCATCTCAGCTTCATCCTCGTCCCGCCTCTTTACCCATTATTGGTTATCCACAAGTGATGCGCAGTGACATGCGGCCAATATGGCGATGGCAGGCTCTGCCAACTTTTGGCTTCAAAAAAGCTCTTCACAAACCTAAGGGTGACGTCACGAAAACTACGTTCATATTTTTTACAGTCTTACTGTGGGTTCACACCAGACACAAGTTCAATGATTTGCGGCAGTAGATTACATACAAAGTCAATGCAAAGATGCATTCAGACGCGTCCTCGCGTGGGGCGATGCGAATGAAAAATTCACATGACACGAAGTTAAATACCGTGAGTAATCTGGAGCGAGTAACGCCATGCCTTGCATTTGGTGGTTCACATTTCGCGTCTAAATCCATGCGGAAAACGCGACCGTTGGTTGGTTCATCACATGACCTGCAGTGTGCTTGCGACATTCTAGACAGTTGAAATGTTTTTAACTCGATGCGGTGCGGACGTTGATTTGGATAAAAGGGTTCTGCAAATTTGTAAATGTCGTAAATGTGGTGTAGTGGGCAGTGGCAGACACATAACACAGATGCGCCTTCGGCAACCCGAGTTTGAGTCCTGGCTTGGGGTCCTTAATTTACCGGTCCCGTTCCCCTCTCTCTACTGGGGATGCAGTGGTTCAGTGTTTCATGTAGGTTGTCTACAAACCGGTTCAATCCCTGGCTCCACCTGACCAAGTGTCGAGGTGTCCTTGAGCAAGACACCTAACCCCAGATGCTCCCGACGAGCTGGATGGCGCCTTGCATGGCTGACACTGCTGTCCGTGTATGAATGAGAGAGTGAATTGGTGAATGTGAGGCAAATTGTAAAGCACTTTGGATGGCCATAGGTCTGTTAAAAGCGCTATATAAATGCAGCCCGTTACCATCTACTCTGTACTTTCCTGTCCTCTCCTTACAATACTGTCTTTCAATTAAAGGCTAAAATGCCCCCAATGTCAATGTAACATTCAATACCCCATAAACTCAAAACCAGTATTCTAGTCAACAGTTTTCCTTCAACAAAGTAGTAAAATTAACTACTGTGATATAACTTGTACAAACATTTTGGGGATTCATGGGTTCCTTACTAATTGTTGATCGAGATTACTATCCAAAATATGAAAAGGTCAAACTCTCAACCTGTATGAGCAGGCTCATCTCTTTTCACACAGCAGGTTTAATTGATCTTGATTGAAGGATTAAATCTCAAAACCGCTGCATGCATGCACAATTCTTTTGATATTAACTTTGCCACACAGAGGACACGTGATGGATTATATCAATTTAAGCAATTACTGTTTGGCTTATGGTCGACTTCATACAGTGTCTCTGAGTTTACTTGTTATATTGATTTCAATGCCAGCATTCACTGGAGGGAAATCCCAGGATGTCTCAGTAATGTGCAGCCAAAAATCTTTTAAAATGAACTCGTAGCTCTGCCAGAAAGCATTGGAATCACTCATACTGCGGTTTTGCAGTCTTAGCAGTTATTTAGTAGGTACAAAAGATCCAATACAGTGAGCGATTGCAATTTTGTGGTTAAGTTGTAGACAGACGCCTAAGGGAACATTTGCCTGAGGATCTTTCGCTCTTTCTAGCGTGACACTTTTAGGTCAAATCGATCCTTGAAAAATGATTAATTTTACATTACGTCACGTCAATTAAAATGTCATCATTATTACTTAACTCTCTCCTGCCTTCTACAAGCTTCTAGCACAGATGTGAAGTGTGATTTTTCCAACAGCTACCTCCTCACATACGCATACCGACGCTTTCTCTCACACGTAATGTCATTCACTTTCATTGGTATGCTGGGTGCGATCATCCCAGCATCCTTTTGAGAAAACCTCCCACCTGCTTAAGGAGAATGATGAGACATTAGAAGACGTGTTCTGTTCAATAATTCATGTTATTAATAATGAAAGCTACCGACATATCAGTGGATGAGAAATATCATTTCAGCACAATTTTATGAGGCTGTAACGTATTGCTACCTCTGCCATACTGTTGCCTTGCTGAATTTTTTAGCCTTTGTGATCAATTTAGTCGGGCATGATGCATTGATTGATAATATAAACCACAGCAATATATTTCTAATTCCCTGGTGGAAAATCCAGCTCAAAGAAATTGTTCACACAAATATGAAAATTCACAGTTTACTCACACTCGTGTCATTCCAGATGTATGATTTTCTTTTTAAGTTGAACACATATGAAATATAGTTTTTATTAAAATGCTGTCTTCTTAGGGTTCAATGCGGCGAAGTCGATTACGTCAAATCTCACTTGTCTAGTTGTCATATATGTGTGTTTCATAATGTGTCATAAAATAGTTTGTTCAATCCAAAATTTCAAAAGTTGTTTCAAACCTGTACGAATTTCTTTGCTGAAACAAATTAAGATATTTGTAATCAAGCAGGAAACAGGAGCACTATTGACTTCCATAGTAGCAAAAAATACTGTGAAAGTCAATGGTGCTCAAAAATGGTTTGGTTACCAACATTTCTAAAATTGGGTTTCTAGCTCCCCTAGAATTAAACAATTGAGTTTTCACCGTTTTGGAATCCACTGAGCCGATCTCCGGGTCTGGCGGTACCACTTTTAGCATAGCTTAGCATAATCCATTGAATCTGATTAGACCATTAGCATCGCGCTCAAAAATGACTATTAAAGATTTTCAATATTTTTCCTATTTAAAATTTGACTCTTCTGTAGTTATTAAAAGTTGTGATTTTCTAGCCCGATATGGCTAGGAACTATACTCTCATTCTGGTGTAATAATCAAGGACTTTGCTGCCATACCATGGGTGCAGCAGGCGCAATGATATTACGCAGTGCCCAAAAAAAAGTCCCCTCGATAACTTTCAATAGCTGGGGACTATTTTCGGGCACTGCATAATATCATTGCACTTGCTGCACCCATGGTACGGCAGCAAAGTCCTTGATTATTACGAAGAGAAAGTTGTATCTTAAGTTTCAACTCAAAGGGCTACCACAACCAAAAATCTTTTCACAATCAGGTTCCTCTTTGGTATTCAGTGAGGATGTAGAAACGTATTAGTCACAAAAAGTCTCAAAGGGAGCTGTTCTTACACATTCCGATCACTGCCCACCCCGACGGCCCTGAAATATCCGAACCCACGATTTATACATTTCTCTTAGATCGCCTTTGCAGCAATTCTGCAGCCATAAATTCTTTACAGCAACACAAATACGTCCGTCGGGAATAAGCAAGGTTATTCCAGATGAAATAAGTCGAAGATTCAGCTGGGGCTTCAGACAGCAGGAAAGAAATGAGATGAAAACCATCGGTGGCCTTCATTATGTGCTAAGCTAAACCTGAGCCATTTAGCATGCAGCATTTGGAAGCGGGTGTGGTGGAGATATCTTCTTCATGTTTTTAAAACTCTTGTAAAAGGTACATAGGTTTATAGGTCATGTTGCGATGACTGGTGTGACCTTTTGTTTTATTTCTTTATCCACATTTAAGTCTTTAGTAGGAATGAGGCTAAGGCTAGCATAGATAATATGAAACATTATTCGCTTTAGGACACTGTATCTTGCAATACAACTAGATGCAATTTAAAAAGTGTGCCCGACTTTGTGTTTTTACAGTGCACATGCACATGTTTCAGATGAAGGCATGGCACGAAAATGTCACGCCCTATCAAAAAAAAAAAAAAAAACATGATTAATATTAGCATTATCTGTATAGCAAATTACTGTATAGCCTCTCTGATGTCAGACTAAAACGATGACCTTCCTGATGATTCTTATCAAAGGCATTGAACATCAATTATTCAAATGAATTACTTCACTTCCCCTCCAAATGTTACTCATTTGGACAACTTCATCAAACTTTCAGGAGTTGCATGCATGAAATATTCAGTCAAGCCATCACTCATTCCATAATGAATAAAGCACACCTTGGCGACGACACATTTACTCTCGAAGCGCAAAAAAGAAACAAAGTTAACCAAGTTGTGTCCTTCATGGGACACTTGATCGTTCATCTTCTGTTTTGTTGTCTAAAGCAAGCAGTGTTGTCGAGTCTGACATCATAGAAATGAGAAACATCTTAACAATCTAATGCTGGGTACACATCAAAAGATTTATTACATCTTATAAGATTTTTAAAATGTGATAGACTACAAACACGAGGATAAAAATCCTAGATTTAACTGTTTTGCTCCTATAGTGTGCCATGATGTGTCAAAGACAGCACACCATACAAGAACAGATTTTCAACCAGAGTCTCGACTGTGAACACAGGAAATCTCGCAAAATCTTGTGAGACTTCAGATAAAGCATGGCGGACAATATGCAGAAATTATAGTCTTTAGAATGATTTTCACAGAAGATTCAAGGGAAAAATGAAAAGGGTTTGGGTGAAGTCATGGAGACAGCGGTAACATGGTCTGTACAAGTTCACTTTGCATCAACTTCACTTTGTGCTGCGCCATGATGACTGCTTCCGTCTTCCATCATCTCGCTTTCTGATTGGATATTTTTTGATTCGCGCGATAATCTCAAGAGCGTGCACGGGTTCCCCCCAAACATCAGGATTTCTGACATGCTTAATATTTACGATTTGCAATTGGGGCGGCTCTGGCGTTCTTCCGATCAGGTTCGGACACTCTTAACACACCTCACACCAAGGGAAAATCTGATAAGATAAATCTGTAGAACCATCAAGATAATCGTGACACAGCTAGGATTGTCGAAAGGGGGAAATCGGGCCAAAATCAGCCTGATTATCTTTCTGTGTGTACCCAGCATTAGGTATCGTTTTCGTCTATGGTTAAGTTTTTTAAAAACCTATAAGGCAGTACCGTACAGTTTTGGATTGTACCGGATAGACGGATGGAAAGAAAGACGGACAAGATGCTTGCTTGCTGTCTATTTATAGATGCACATCTGTCACATTTCAACCCTGCTGCTTCTCCAGTGCATTACGTCATGGCACTCCACCTTTCTAAATACAACATACCGATCCTAGCAGAAGTCTGACGTGACCTTTTCCGTAGGGATGGACCACAGCCATTTTTTTCATTTTGAAGACCATAAAAGCAGACAACAGTCATCATTCATGATATTCGGCTCTTGTTCGGGCAGTCAGTGTGCTTTGGTCAGTAAGGACAGCTCCTACCCGACTGCATGTACGGATGCCCCGATAGCCCCGTGACCTCTTCGATTGTCATAGTTATTTACAAACACCAAGGCTTTGTCAAAAAGCATCTCATTCTCAATTGTTCAAGACAACATTCCAAAGACAACATTCCAATTTGAACCCATTGAGCGAGCTGTCTCTTTACTACCGTGTGGTTTTATACATTTTGCCGCTGATTGGGCCGCCATTTCTAACACACCCAACAAACAAGAAAAAACGCTTCTAAAGCCCGGAATACACTGCACGATTTTTGTACTCTTATAAGATCATTACCTTATCACACTGTGCGATATGTATCGTTTAAACTCGGGTACGAGAGGCATGTAGACTGTACGATGATGACACGGAAGTTTCGGCGGCTGCGTCACACGTTGCGCAACATCACCAGCATGCGCTCGTGGTAAACAAATACCGGCGCGCAGGTCGTAGCAGCAAACACACTGTGCGGTGATCATGCCGAATTTCTGAAACTGCCAGAAAACTATCGTAGGCTATCTTTGGACGCAAGACCGGGAAAACGGCCGTCTTTGAACCTCTCTCACTGTACGACATAGGACCACCGATGGAGAGCCACGATCACAGAAATCGCGACGATAGTTTCACGATGGCAATCTTTCGTCTGGGACAGACAATTATCGTGCAGTGTATCCTGGGCTTAAAACCTGTTGCACGCCGTTTCCAGGAAACATGTTGTTCAACCTGGAAACCGTAGCAAAACATTGCGCACCGGTGTGAGATTGAATGTGCCCCAGGTAGTCATCTTGAGTGTCACAGTCAATTATGCCCCTTCCAACAAATTTTTTAAAAGTTAGTTCCTTGAGGGCTTAAACAATGATTGAAAATTGTTGCGGAGGATGAGAAAATTGGTCTTGGACACATTTATATTCCTTATTATTGTCTCTACATTTACCAATGATCACCGAATACCACATGTTTCTTTACTGTAAATGTTTATAGTATAACATGCACTGAAGCTTTACATTTGTTAGACTTTTTAGTTATAAATATTTCCATGTCAAAGAACCCAAATCCAGTCATGGACACGTTGCGGTAATGAAAATGTTCCCCTTAAATGTGGAAAAACAACAAAATTGGATTGTATGATGTAATTTGAAATCATGTGCAAAATACTACGTGAAAAGATGTTTGTTGTAGGCTATCATTCTTATTTTGATACTCTTACTTTGCATTTACTTTTTTTTATCAAAATGTTTCATGACACCTCATAAGTCTAATTTCGCGAGAATCACCCATATTTATTTGTTTTGGTTTACAATGACAGTAAAATCTAATGAAAATATTATTAATAAAGTGGTGTCTGCGTTGAAAAAGTTCTCCATCGTTAAAGGTCTGAAGCTTTGATAACCACATACCATTGAGGTTTTGCTGTAGGTAGGAAAGCACAGCAATGTCCTTCGAGGCGTCCTGGCGGGCAGCGTTGTACTGAGGGCTCGTGGTAATGAACCAATGCAGCTCCAGCAGGTGAGATCCACAAAGACGTTGTCATCAATCACACGTGTGCGTCGGGAGGAGGCGGCGCTCGACCCGCGGCTCGTACTTCAATGCCACCCGTGAGGAGTTCCCATCTGTGAGGTACTCGCTGCTGACTTCAATGATGACAAATGCGCCAGCCGCAGTGGAAATATTGAGAATTACCAAGACATTTATCAGGTATAATTTCAAAAGTGATAAAAGAGGCCTTGTTGGGAATGCCATTGGACACAGATGGAAACGAATATTCTTTTCTTAGGCAATAGAGAGCATTTGAATATCAGCAGGGCCTCATATCACCCATTAAAATGTTTTGTACGAATGTCATTTAGTTGGGTTTATCCTTGTTTAGTAATTGTATCAGATTTTACAACAGTATCAAACTTTAGGATAAGCCATGAGATATGCATATTGTTTTTATGCTACTTAAATATGGAGGACCACAAGAGTCATGCAAAATGTAATAAAGAACTTCAATATTTAATAACTACCTGGACAATAAAAATAGCAATTAATACATGTGTTTAAAAATTCATTAATTAATCTATAAATAGACAAAGTTACAAAAAATCATTATGTAACATTTTATTAGGCATTAAAAAGTGAGATTATAACAATAACGTACAAATGAAATATTAATCCATTAATAAATAGTTCAAAGTAATATAACAATTTACAAAAACAACATAAAACATTCAATAAGTTCGTCATTTTAAATTGCATTTACAAATTCTTAATTAAATAATGGAATTTCAAAATGTATTTCAAAAAGCGATTTAAAAAGAGAAATAAAGAACTGGATTTATAAATTAAACTACAAATACAGGTTTAACTTGCATTTAAAAGGGCATTTCCGTTTAACATTTCTGTTTTCATTTCCCGATGATTCTCCTTATACTTTTCGTTATTCGATTTGCTTTTCGTTTTAGCCTCTCTATTTAGCTTTCCCGTGACTCTTTAGGTCCTTGCAAATGTTCTATTGAGAAATGCAAATTAGCTATGGCCAGGTGGATGTAACAAGCTCACTGATTGGCTCTGATTGTACGTCATGCGCAGATTTATAGATCTCGGATGAAGACCCAAAGAGTCACGGAAAAGCTAAATAGAGAGGCTAAAATGAAACCTGTATTTGTAGTTCAATTTATAAGTCCAGTTCTTTATTTCTCTTTTTAAAATCACTTTTTGAAATACATTTTTGAAATTCCATTATTTAATTAAAAATTTGTAAATGCAATTTAAAATGACAAACTTATTGAGTGTTTTATGTTGTTTTTGTAAATTGTTATATTACTTTGAACTATTTATTAATGGATTCATATTTCATTTCTACATTATTTTTATAATCTCATTTTTTATTGCATAATAAAATGTTACATAATGATTTTTTTTGTAACTTTGTCTATTTATTTATAGATTGATTAATGAATTTTTAAACAAATGTATTAATTGCTATTTTTATTGTCCAGGTAGTTATTAAATATTGAAGTTCATTATTACATTTTGCATGACTCTTGTAGTCCTCCATACTTAAAAGTATGTAGGCTATTATTAAATATTATTACACAATCTAAAGCAAATTTCACAATTTCAAAACGTCCTATTTCAAATCACCAACTAGTCAAGGGAATAATCTGATGGCCAGCAAACAAATAACAGCTAATCTTTGAGGCATTGGCGGTGGTGTATTATTTTGTTTGTTTATGTTCTCTGCTGTATAGACAGCACCATCTGTTGCCTGTGCCACTGGAAGACGACTCAACAGACTGATAGTTATTTCTGAATTTATTCTCCTTCACATCAAAGACAAATCCAACAATACTGGTACCATTACTATTAAATAACAGGACCGACCTTTTTTTATCCAGCGCACACAAACAACCCACATTAATACAATGATATTAAAAATAAAATAAGTATTTACATAGGCAATATTGTTGTGAGGTCTCAAAACTGTCTGGCAGTTTCAATAAAGGTTAGAGACCAAAGAAACAAGCATATTGTATTTATATTTTATTGCAAAAATATAAAAAAAGAAAAAATTTGGCCCAACAGGAATCAACAGCAGCATTCCGCAATACAATCTGTGAGGGAAAAAGAAAATATTAATAATAAATTTCATGTGTAAATTAATATTATTTTATGTTAAAAAAACAGTAGTGAGCAAGAATACATCGGCATTTAGAAGAAATATATATGTAGTTATTGCTATCTGTATTAAAGGGACACTCCACTTTTTTTGAATATAGGCTAATTTTCCAGCTCCCCCAGAGTTAAACACCTGGAATTTTATATTTTTTGAATCCATTCAGCCGATCTCCGGGTCCGGCACCACCCCCCTCAGCATAGCCTAGCACAATCCACCGAACCCGACCAGACCACCAGCATCCCGCCAAAAAACAACCAAAGAGTTATTTAAAATTTATTTAAAACTTGACTCCTCCGCAGCCACACCGTGCACCAAGACCAACAGAAAATCCAAAGTTGTGATTCTCTAGGCAGATATGATTAGGAACTATACTCTCACTCTGGCGCAACAATCAAGGACCCCGCCGCCGCAACATGGCCGCAGGAGGTGCAATGACACCACGCAGCAGCCAAAAACAGTCCCCTTAGTAACTTTCAATGTCAGGGGACTATTTTCGGGCACTGCGCAACATCACTACGCATTCGGCAGCCATGCCACAGCAGCAAAGTCCCTGACCACTACGCCAGAATGAGAGCAGTTTCCAGCCATATCTGCCCAGAAAATCGCAACTTTAAATTTTCCGTCGGTCGTAGCACACGATAAAGCCACAGAAGAGTCAAGTTTCAAACAGGAAAAACATCGAAACTCTTAGGTTATCTTTTTAGCGCGATGCCAATGGTCCAATCAGACTCAATGGACCGTGCCAAGCCATGCCAAAAAGTGGTAGCGCCAGACCCTGAGATCGGCTGAATGGACTCCAAAACGGTAAAAATCAAATGTTTAACTCTAGGGGAGCTGGAAAATGAGTATATTTTCAAAAAAAAGGGGAGTGTCACTTTAAAGATAACATTTTCCTATACCCTTTTATCCATGCGTATAATTTAAACTTGCGCACAACATCTGCAAAGGATATTTTAAAGGATATGATGTAAAGTTGGACTTCCTGTAGACTCATGACTGAGGTACTATGATGCAACATCGATATCTTAAACAAACAGAAATCTTGGGTTAAGTTTAGGATAAAATAACCAAGACTTCCACGTTTTCAACATGTTGTCAAAGCCTTTTACTCACCCTACTTAAAGATACAGATACAGTTTAAAAAAACACATAAGCACCTGAATGTGTCCTCTTTCCCACCAGTTTAGGATTTTTTTCCTCCTTTTGTTGGATTGGCAGATTCCGGTTTAGGCTTTGCAGATCGGGCAAATTGCTGGAGGTTGTATTAAGGTGGTAACAAGCAATTTGATTCGACAGGTGATTTAACAAATACTAGGTCTAACAAAACCTTAAACATATAAATATCATATACAACATTTATAGTGTTTTGATTTGTAGTTATTTGTGGCCCTGTCTGTGAAATCAAGTCTCAAGTCTTTGGAGCATCAACGTTTGATTTCAATATTTGACATGACCTTAGTCAATGTTAAATAAAATAATATTAGGTTATATCTATATATTTTTACAAAATGTTCTTTACATTTTTATGATTGATGCAAAAATGATGATCTTTTGTAAAAAAATTCACTCAAAGGGTCAGTTTCCAGGACAGGGTTTAGATTTGCCTGCCACAACTTTCTATTCTATTAACAGCCTAAATTTTACATACAGTATATACATGCAGTCTACCTGTGAGGTAATGCTAAAAATAACCACCCAAATAAAGGATACCACTACTAAAGGTTTGTCATGGAGAACATATCCATTGGTTTCCTTCAAGGCTTTCTCTGCACTCTTCTCGTTTGGCAGGCCGACGAAAGCCTGGCCTTTCATCCGCCCCTCTCTCATCAACACAATATCGAACCTGGCGGGACCAAACACACACATCAGCACGTGTTCATGAAGAACTCTTTCATTCATTGTTCCCAAGATACATGGGAGTAGTGTTTGCTTTTTATTGGCTTTGATTTTGATCAGCCCTAGAGGTGTAGACGAGGGCCTTAGGCCGAGATGCTTACATGTTTCTCTGCTCCTCTGAGGAGATGTCGATATACCGTCCGTAGATGAACTTCAGATCCTGTGGAAAGGATTGAGAGTTATGTAGATGATGCGTGTAAAGAACCTTCCAACTATTATAGTCAACACAGTAATACAATTAGGGATGCACCAATATATTGGTCTTAATTCAGTGTCTCATTATCCGTCATCGGATAAATGTTTAAAACAGCCGATGATAAAGGCAGATTATATGCTGGCAATAAAAACGCATCAGAGCTCATGCTGTGTGAATATTTTGAATTCAGTCACAATGACAACAGAGTTGCAGTTTGTACGCTCTGCACTGCTATGATGAAATATCGTATTTTCCGGACTATAAGTCGCACTTTTTTCATAGTTTGGCGGGTCCTGGAACTTATATTCAGGTGCGACTTATACGTAAAAATTATTTCATATTAACCAAGAGAAATCATTACCGTCTACAGCCGCGAGAGTCCGCTCTATACTTCTCCTGTATTTATGTTATTCAATGAATTCAGTGAATTCACTTTGGGACCTTTTTGAACTTGATTTGCCTTGTCGTGTTAATTTAGCCAATTCAGCCAGTCTGAAATCGATTCTGAATCGCAAGGCTACTATTCTTTGTTTCAAGCACAGCTTGTGCGTGTACTACGGCATTTGGTCAGTAGGAAGTCGTTTATAACGTGCATTTAAAAAAGCAACACTCATTAAACAAAATCATTCAAAATATTCTTTATAATCATGAAAATACCTGAAACAATTTGAAGAACAGCGATATAGACATATATAGACATTTCCTGGAATAGCGTTCGTAATACTACTACTTCTGTGGCACAAAGGAATTTGCTGCATGAGAGCGCCCCCTGGCTTTGGGATGTGCCGGGACTTCAACCGTAATTCATTAAAATTCATTCATTGAGAAAACGTGCATCATTACATCCCTAATGTACAGACACCTATTCAGCCTGCTGTTCTGTGCTATTGTTTAGTTGAATGACTTGCCTTTCGAGAATAAATGTCTGTTCTTCGGCTTGGATTTTGTGAAATCATTTTCTAAATAAACGCGACGTATAGTCCATTGCGACTTAAATATGTTTTTTTCCTCTTCAAAATGCATTTTTGACTGATGCGACTTATACTCGGGAAAATACGGTAATAATTTAAAACAAGAAATAGTAAGAACATATTTCTTCATCTATCTGTATTGGTAGATGTCATTCTAAGTAATCTGTATCAGCACAATATTGTATTGGTGCATCCCTAAATACAATGGTTAGATATTCTAATGAATTTACGGCAGTACATCATACATTGCACATTTTGAATATACTGTAAAAAACTAATTAAACTGCTTCTTTATGGCTTTTTTGACATTGAATGTTGTTTCAGGACCAACAATGGATGCGGATCCAAGTTCTACTTAACTAAATTATGCTGCCCATTTCTCAAAGGCCTAACCAAATAAAAAAACATAAACTTCTAAAATCGTCATCATCAGCAGTCAACAACAGTAGCTGTGTTTACATTAAAGATTTGCGCATAACTTTAGCGTTATTTTCTAAATGTAGACCAAAAAACGATTGCGAAATAATGACTTTCCATTAACCGATGTCATGCGACTAAAAAAGTAATTTTGTTCTCTTACAATAAGTCATTCCAAAAACCATGGCATATTTAAAGACTGTTACACAAGTAAGTATGGTGGCACAAAATAAAATGTGGCGATTTTCTAAGCGGATAAAAATGAGAACTATATTGTATGAAGGAATAGCACTTAGTTTGCAGGACTTCGACCTCGGGTGCAGTAATATTGACGGAAGTTTGAGCGAGAAGGGGTGTAGTCAGGAGTGATGATGTTACTGCGTGCCGAGGTCAAAATATAGGGAAAACATGGAAGTGTTTGGTGGCTTCTTAATTCATCCCTGTTTGGATCCTAAGGAATGAATGGGGCTAGGCTAAATGCTAACACATTCACAACGCACTATACAAAGATTAAGTGCATGCATTGAAAAAAGATCGGTATGTATTAATTTGTCTAAACTGAGGTAACATAAGTAAAATATTGATAAACGGTGGTGTTTTCCTTTAAATAATGATTACGACACTTTTATGCACTTTTACAACCTGTAAATGTGAAAAAAACTGTTTCCATTGCCGTTTTGCAGTATATTCCTAGTTTGAAGTGCCTGAAAAATCACCTAACTCAAGTGTAAAAACTTTTTTGCGATATATGGGAGTTAATGCGAAATTGCTGTGTTGCCATTGGCTGCATTGTCAATTTACTAATTCAATTATTTCTACTGTTTTTTTTTTCTCTTGGATCTGACAGGACATGTATACGTATTAATGTTTTACGTAAGTGTTGTTATTTGTTTTTATTTGTAGTTTTTATGTGTACTAATGTGTATGACCTGCCAAGGGACTGCGGATGAAAATTAGCCTTTGGCTAAATTTTGTACAATGCATGAAATGGAAACATTTAAGTTAAAATTGTACATGGTCCCCTTTCAAATAAATTTTTTAAAAATGCGAATTTTCAGAAAATTAGACACTCTGTTCTCTAGATATCAGTATCAAAACAGCCATTACAAACCCATATCGGTCTAGCACAACTATAATCTATTTAATAATGTTTTATTTGTCTATATAAACCAGGCACTTACTTTTTCTTCTACTTGCTTTGCAATATTTTTCACGTAAAGTCTGCTGGTTGGTTCTCCGGGTTCGTACTTCTTAAACACAGACAATTTTTTTATCTCTGTAAAAACAATAAACACAAATTAATATATAAAAGTATATAAACCACATACTTTCAAATAATAAATACAGAAAACCAAATAAGATAAGTAACATATGTCAGTGAATGACTGCGTTAACTAAATATTTATGTAACCACAGAAAAATGTCTAAAAAGCATATGACGTCTGTCTGGTGCACTTCAAATCAAATATTAATTTCCTCTAAAGATCCGAACGCTCAAAGGCAGATCTTTTAGCAGAGCTAATCTATTCTGTTTGATCTGTACATCTACAAAGAAGAGCATGTGAACGTGTGCACGACTGAAGAATCTTTCACCATCTCGAGAGAGTCTGCCTCTCTCTAGCTCTCTCCTGGAGATGAACTCGGATGGTATGTCTTCATCTTCATCCATATCTTCCTCTTGTCTGGGGACCTGAGCGCTTGGGTAGATCTTTCCGAACCCTTCTGTAGCTTCCTGGACGGGAGACTCCGTCTTAGCCGTGTCTGAAAATAAGTCGCGTAAACATGATTAGAACGGGATTCGAACTGTCACTTCATTTCAATCCATCTCAAATAGGATTGCTGTGTTGCCTGTCGCACATTACAACAATGAAAAGTGAAGCAGATGTGTGCACAAATCAAAACGAGAAGCCTTGACTATTAAAAAAAAACTAAATTATTTTGCAAATGAAAACGTAAATCGATTACAATTCCAATCGCAATCCTTATTAAAGTGCATGCAAAATGAAATACCAGATACAGAGAAAACCAGGCGAGTGTATTAATCTCTTAGGTTTACACCAGCGTGTTTGCGTAGGGTCATGCTCCACGGGGCATCCTTTCAGGTTCTTTCATCGCACAGTTGGAGATGTCACCTGCCGCTTGGCAGTAAGCCGTAAGCAAACGCGTACGAGGAATTACGGGAGGCAGCGAGGCTACACAAATCCTCTGGAAACTTGTCTGACAGATCTAGTTCTCAATGTGTACTAGAGCAGGAAGTCATTTCAGATAAGTTCCGCTCAAAGAAGTGCATTTCATTTGATGTCACGTCATTTAAACGTATTGTTTATTATTTGAAAGCAAGCATACTGAAACAAACTACCCGCCTTAAGCCTGTTGTTTCGAAAAGCTGTTTGTTTCTGACTCTGAAAGCTTTTTCATAACCGCTTTTTTGTAGACATTTATGAACAACAAACAGAAAAGATAAGGTAAACAAAAGGTGGGTGATTTTTAATTTGAGCCAATAAAGGGCAACACCTTCAGTGAGTCATGTGCATCTGTTTTGTTTTATAATGTATGCATTTTATATTTGCGCATGTCAGATGCTTTTATCCAAAGGGACTTACAGTACATTCAAGCTATACATTTATATCATCAATTAAGCTACATGAACACAGTTTTATAGTGCAGACACTAAGGGCACGTTTAAAAAAGTTTTACATTGTCAAAGTGATCCCTTTATACACAATCCATAAAAAAAGACTAATCTGTGTATTATGCGTGCCAGACCAGTAGATGGCGATGTTACTTTGTACAGAAACACTGCATGCCTGTTCGCATACACATTCTTTTACAAAGCAATAAATACAAACTAGGGGTGTAACGGTTCTTGGTAAAGAATCGTATCGTCCCGTTATCCTCCCACGGTTTGGGACGCACCGTGTTTGATTCAACCACGCATCTCCAATATAGTTTTGTGAAAAAAACAACGCATAAAACCGCTAATGTGTGGTTTTGAATAAGGTCTGCGTGTTTTTACGTGAGAGAACCTGTCCAATCAAATCTGTTGCCAACCTCACAGTTCCTCCTCACGTGTTGAGGTGTGTGTGTTGCAGACCATTAAGCGTGGCAAGCAAAGGAGAAAAGCCGCTAATAGAGGCCACGCCAGCTTCATTCAAGTCTACTGCAGCAGCGATGCTCAAGAAAATGTGGACAAAACTGTAAAATTCGCGAATGCCGTATGCTCAAGGCAATTCATCTAATATGACGAGTCCCTTATTGTGCCGTCATCACCAGGGTGTTGTTGATAGCACGCGATCGCAGGTGACACATTGCCTTCTGTGTTTAAATGTTAACAAACTGATCTTCTTGCGAAAAAACTTGAATATAGTGGCATAGAATTTAAAAAGTAATCCAGTGCAAGCTATTTTATGTAAATTTTTAAGTGCACAGTAAAGTTGGTACATGCAGTATAATAATACAAGTGCTCGTAAGTGAAAATTTTGATTTTGGAAGAGGTTAAAAATGGCTTAGGTTTTAATTTTTGTAAAGAAGCGTGTTGTGATCAAAGTGTAACGAAACCGTGATATGCACCGAACCGTAAGCAATTTGAACCATTACACCCCTAATACAAACAATCATGATGGCGAAGGCATCATGCAATTTTATTTACAGTGGAGCAAAAAATATTTAGTCAGCCGCCAATTGTGCAAGTTCTCCCACTTAAAAAGATGAGAGAGTCATTTTCATTATAGTTACACTTCAACTATGAGAGACAAAATGAGAAAAAAATCCAGAAAATCACAATGTCTGATTTTTAACTAATTTATTTGTAAATTATGGTGAATCATTGTATAGACAGTAGGGCTGTCAATAGATTAAAAAAATTAATCTAGATTAATCGCATGATTTCATGAGTTAACTCGCGATTAATCGCAAATTAATCGCACATTTTTATCCGTTCTAAATTTACCCCAATTTAATACTTTTCAGGTTTTTAATACTCTAATCATATATACATATCTATATGCTTTATGCAAATGTATGTTAACAACAGCCTGTTTACATTTTTAACAGAACCATCAAGCCATTGTTTTGTATATGAATTTTCCTTTCAGAATAATTTTCTTTCTCCATTTTTGTTTGATGCTGCATCATTTGTGACATGTGCTGGCAAATTGAGTCGGAATTAGCAAATCTTCCAAAAAATAGTTGAAGAGTTTCGTTGCAAAACGAGATAAATCCATTTTTTAACATTTTTGTCAAAACATGTTTATTATTATGTTATCATGTTATTTATTTTTTTATGGTGCTACTTAGCTGTATTTTTTAAGTTATGAATGTTTAAATCAAAACAAACCAACTGCAGTTGAATTGAAATTAATTGGAATGCACAACCAAAAAACAAGATTTCTGAACAATTAAAAAAATGGTGGTTATCTCATTTTGCAACGAAACTCTTCAGTTGTTAATATTTTGACATTCTCTATTAAAACATAGAACAATGCATGATTTGGTGGAATATAACAAAATATGACAGAACTACACCTGTTTGAAATTGAAAGAGTCAGCAAAGTTAAATTACCAGAAAAATTACCACATCTATACATAAAAATTTCCACATCAATACCTTAAAATCACTGGTAAAACTATAAGATTTAGCACACACAAAGCAAAAACATCATCAATATATGTTTAACTTTTTTTCTTTTGTTTGATTGACATTGTGACAGACTGCTTAAAATCGAAGTCATGGGTCTTCAACCGGGGGTCCGCGGCCCCCGACGGAACTGCAGGGGGTCCGCCAAATGATGTTTAACCGCAAGCTATTTTTTGCTAAAAACGTAAAATATATGTACAAAAAAACGTTACATGTCCCCTTTAAGTTGTGCACGTGCGTGGCCGCGAAGGAGCGCATTCATTTTACAAGCGGACCAAAATAAAATATCTGAAGATTAATGTACACTCAGGAAGCAGCAGTAGCGACAGAAAACGCATCATAAAACAGGTAAATCTTATAGGCATGTTTGTCTTTCTTTCAGAAAGTTATTTTAGGATCAGTGTGTGACATTGTCTCATCTAAGTTATATTTCTGAACTTGGACGGCTGTTTCACGCGGTTCAGATTTAAAGCGCTAACTCAACAGGCAAATGACGCCAGACCGCGTCTGCATTATAAACTTTGACAAAACTATCGCTCGCATTTAAAAATGTATGAAACGCGCACAGTGATGGTGCCCCAAAGAGATGCGCGCGGACTCAATGCATGTTTTCTCCTGAGTCTGATATGAAGCTATGCAGAAAATAAACCTGCGTTACTCAAACTTGTGACGAGAAAGGCAACAAACCTCTGAATTATAAAGTAGCACAACCTTTATCCCCACCAGAATAGAGAGTCTCTTTGTGCCATTCACCATGATCAGTCATCTTTATAAACTGAAAGTCCAGGTTCAGGTAAATTCACAGTAAAATAAAAATCTATTACACTGCAAATACCTTAAAATAATATTATATTATTTTTTATTATATTCATATTATATTATTATTATTATTAATATTATTATTATTATATTCATATAAAAACTAAATCTACATTAACAAAAAAATTAAGCATGTACAACAAGAGCATAATAGTGCCAATGTACTGTCTTAATATAGTATGGCTGTGTGACAATATGGTTTGTTTCTATTTATAAAACAGTTCCAGTCCTTGATTCTGATTGGTCAATAGTTGTACTTTACTCCACTTTGCGTTGTAAAGGCAGCCTCTCGTACCTCACTGATTACTTAAATATATCAGTTTTACACATTTAGTATCAGGGGGTCCCTGCTCCATGCCTCTCTCATCTAAGGGGTTTATTTTTATTTTTTAATTTTTACCCAACAGTTAACCAAACATTTGACATAACAGATTATAGATCATACCTGCGTGAATTCTTATCAAAACAGATATTTGTAAAACTTTAATTTTGTGTAGATGTCTATATATCCGGGTCGCGCACTTGCGCGTCTGTGTGCACGCGCTTCAGATGTCAGTCAGTCAGCATGAGGAGATCGCTTTTGAGTCTTGTCGCTCTTAATAACTCTTTAACAATAATCAGGTACCGAACTTTATCTCTCTTAATGACTCTTTTAACATCAAGCAAGTCCTGCAGTCTATTTTTAAGTCATGCATAAAAGCGAAACCAAAATGAATTGAGACGCATCTTTGTAGATTAAGCATTAGGAGGACGGTAACGTTACACCTCAGACGTATAAATAAAGATCATTTCAGATGTCCAACGAGCATTTGGAGCATTGGATTTGCTAGACGATTTGGTTAATGGTCTTATTTCTATGAAAACCTTTGAATCATTTGGACAGGATCCCATTTGTTTGCGTCTCTGTTATTTCAACTATGGGCGGGACCAAGCAGGGTCAAACAGAAATTGCGCGTTGCGTTAATCGCCGTTAATAAAATTAGCGGCGTTAAAATGAATTTGCGTTAACGCGTTATTAACGCGCTAATTTTGACAGCCCTAATAGACAGATAAGTAAATTGTGTGAAAAATACTGCTTTTTTACACACAAAACATGAACACGTTATATTGCGAACCGTAAACACAATCAAAGCTTTGAAAACACAGGAAAAACAGGACCTTTAAAATCCCCCAAACCCCATTTTTGTGTAAACAAACAAAAACATGTCCTGTATTTCAACGTTTTCGAAAACTTTGTCATATAAAAGGCCACTACGTTCCTTTATTCTCTGCTTCCCAAATAAACTCAAACTTCAAGGGTTATCTTGAAGCAAAAAAGGGTCTTAGCCCCTTACGGCGAGGCATCTTGGCCTGATGACAGCCCAATACATTAAATCTTCTCTCCAGCAGAGTCACTATTCTCAGGGCTAATCGCCGTGTTAATTGAGCAGGTCCGCTCAAAATGGATGGGTGAACTCAGGGGCACGTTCAGTGATTGGGTGGATAGATAAATGGATGATAGGATAGAAGGAGTGGCAGGGCAACAAAAAACACGCAGCCTTACCTTCTGCATCTGTGAAATGCGGCTCCTGATCCTGTTCGGGCCCCTCGAGGATGGAGGACCCCTCCGCTGATATATGAAACTCAATCTTTTTCTGTCCTAGTGATTGAGGTTGTTCGAACACGTCTTCTGGCTGCAAGACTGGGCCTGAGGCGCTAATAGATACAACATTGTCTTCAACATCAGCAATATCTCAAAAGTGCATATTTCAAACGTTTTATTTGTATTGCTTTCTCAGGTAAATAAACGTAGTCTATGAAATAAAGTGCAGTTTAGTTTAACAGAATTAATGCTTTCGGTTTACCCATGAATATCAGGTTTGGGAACAAACAGGAGATCCTTAAGTCTAGGTTTCTTCCTCTTAGAAGAAGCCTTTGCTCGCAGCTGTCTTTTGCATGGCTGGTTAACAAGACCCATCAGTCTGATCATCCTTTGAGAAACAAAAGTAAAAAAAAATTAGAAGCTAAATGTTTGAGTAATCAAAGAAAAATAACAAAAAAAAATTTTTTGCTACCTTTCTTTGTCTTCATCATCTCCGCTCTCATACTCAGATTCGTCACTACCCGACGCCCCCTCCTCTGGAAGCGGGGGGTTCTCTGGAGGGTAGGGTGGGGGCATGGGCGGCAAAGGACCTGGGGGCAACTCAAACTGAAAAGGCACAAATGAGTGGGTTATTCTTTCTCAGCGGACCCAGCGCTACCCTGAACAAGCCTCCAGTTCATCAATATCAACAGAGCGCTTTTATCGATGAGGCTCTGTAAAAAGCAAAGCATTACGGCTGAGGTCGACCTTTAATTCAGATGTGATTCACGTTGTGCATTCATCTATTAAAACGTAGCTTTTTTTAGTATCGCTGAATCTTCCATCTCAGTTGTTGGTTGTATTGAATTTGACGTCCCTGTGAAAATCTAAATGACTCAATTTCAATTAAAAAACGTATATAAGAAGCTTACCATTGGAGGAGGAGCAGTCACTGGACCAAATGGTGAAGGGAGGTTCATTTTATTCATCAGGTGAAGAACCTGTGGTGAAATATGTGTTTATAATGTGAAGAAAAGAAGGTATGTCTGTGTGTTGTTTCTACACAGCTGGTACTGCGAATTTCTTAGCCACAAACATTAATTGTGACCCTGTCTCCATATGTAACCCAGATTGCAGCATAGGATTATATTTAGGTTCACTGATGGCTCCAAAACTGAGCTGTGAGCTGATTTAATAGTACGGTGGTAAAAAAAAACAGCCTTTGTTAGAAATCTACTGCCACCAAAAGACTTTTCAGGGTATGACACCCTTCTCATCCTCTCAATAGCTTGAGGGATGATGTTAAATACATCACTCATCCCTCCCACATGAACACGATATTAATACCATCAGAATAATATTGTGGCTTGATGGTTTAAAGACTGGACTTGATTCAAAAATCACATTAGTGAGAGCAAATCTTTTAATTTATTTTTTTCGTTTTTCCAAAATGTATTTCTGGAATCTGAGATTACCTAAAAACAAACACTGAATGCATTATAATGTTAGCAAAAAAGAGATAGAAGGAGGGAGAGAGATACAGATTCATAAGAGGTAACCACACTGACATGCTTGTTTACACATTCAAAACATGAAGCGATAAATAAAATAGCAAAAAAAAAAAGATATTTGTAGCCTCTGCTCACTTGAACGTAGAACTTGGGCACACTGAGAAGCGTGTGTGCAATGTTTGTCAAAATCCCACTTGAAGGAGGAGGGTAAAAATATTTCAGCGTCGGATTTCTTTGAAATTTCAACCTGTGGGAGAACCAGAAAAAAACAAGCACTTGTAAAAATTGCAGTTGTAACCCTCGGATTGGAGACGAATAAAGGAAGAAACATTTCCAGACATGCTACGCGTGACGAAATGCATCAAAATAATAGTGAAATATAAATTTGTCAGCGAGGGACAATGGTGACACCTGGTTTCAGAAAGATGGAGCAGAGCAGCTACCCAAAATAAGCAATGTTATAAATATTTATTTTAGCATTCCTTTATATTTTATTATTTATATATATATATATATATATATATATATATATATATATATATATATATATATATATATATATATATATATATAATTATTATTATATTTTTTAGCTTTCTTTTATATTAATAATATAATATATATATATATATATATAATATATAATTAATAATATAATATATATATTATATTTTATTAATATAAAAGAATGCTAAAAATATATAATAATAATTATAATTATAATTAACACTTTGTTAAACTTAATTTAAAGGAATATTCCATTTTCTTAAAAGAAAAATCCAGATAATTTACTCACCACCATGTCATCCAAAATGTTGATGTCATTCTTTGTTCAGTCGAGAAGAAATTATGTTTTTTGTGGAAAACATTGCAGGATTTTTCTCATTTTAATGGACTTTAATAGACACCAACAATTAATACTTAACTCAACACTTAACAGTTTTTTTCAACGGAGTTTCAAAGGACTATAAACGATCCCAAACGAGGCATGAGGGTCTTATCTAGCGAAACGATTGTCATTTTTGACAAGAAAAAAAAATGCTCTTTTAAACCACAACTTTTCGTCTAGGTCCGGTCCAGCGCGACCTAACGTAAATCTGTAGTGACGTAGGGAGGTCACGTGTTACATATATAAAATGCACATTTGCGGAGCATTGTAAACAATAAACTGCCACAAAGACATTAATTAGTATCAGTTGACATACAACAACGTAGGAACGGTCCTCTTTCTCAACACATGTAAACACTGGGGCGGAGTTTCGCGTTCGTCCTCTGTGACCTCTTGACGTCATGAGGTATTGCGTCGGGTCACGCTAGAGCATCACGACCGAATCTAGACAAGAAGTTGTGCTTTAAAAGTGTATATTTCTTATTTTTACTGTCAAAAATGACAATCGTTTTGCTAGATAAGACCCTTATGCCTCGTTTGGGATTGTTTATAGTCCTTTGAAACTCTGTTAAAAAAACTGTTAAGTGTTGAGTTAAGTATTAATTGTTGGTGTCTATTAAAGTCCATTAAAATTAGAAAAATCCTGCAATGTTTTCCTCAAAAAACATAATTTCTTCTCAACTGAACAAAGAAAGACATCAACATTTTGGATGACATGATGGTGAGTAAATTATCTGGATTTTTCTTTAAAGTAAATGGAATACTCCTTTAACTAGCAGACTAAAAATATGTCGATAAACGGTGAAATTTACCAAAATATATCATAAAAATGCAACTTTTTTTATAAACTTGTTTACACTTATATCCACCTTTACAATGAATCACATTAACATTTAACATATTAAACTCAAGCACATACCATGCACTTTTCTGCAAGTACTGTCATCCATCTGTACCTTATATCGAGTGTCACATTTTAGAAAAACACGCCCCCGGTCTGAGCACGAGGCGCTTTGAGCCGAATTAAATAGATAAAAATCTGTCACGGCTCTGCTTGTTAAGTGAAGGTGAGGTGCGGGCTCCTCGTGCAAAATTATATCTTAGCCCACGGTCTCTTTATCAAAGGCCACCTGCTGCCACCACATGGCAAGAACAGACGGCCTGTCAGGGCAGAACAGACACTTGGAGACATGGTTCTGTAATTGGAGATGAGAAGGATGGTGACAGCCACTCTCCAACTTTCTTTCTCCTACTTTTTTATTGATGTGGGCACATCCTACAGGGTTACCACCAGGGCCTGAACTACTGACACAGGGTGCTGGATGTCAACAGATAGCTTTAGCCTGTCTTAAATCTCCAGTGACATCATAAACACGGTGGCAATGTGAGCGATGACAGAGACGCACAAAGAAGGTGCACGGGCACACCCACCCCAGACTTGGAGCAATGCTGTTGTCCACCAGAGGCACGTTGTGTTGCTGTTTTTCCTTTCCCTTTTCTGCTCGGGTATCAGCTCCACTGAAACATAAAATAAAAATGATGTGACTTATTATACATAAAGGTACTTATTCAAATAGACAACTGTACACTTTTTAAGTATAATTTTAGTACACTAAAGTATCCTTTATTTTCACCATCATGTTTTTGACTGAATCTGAGTCAAGGGTAAAACAATAAAATTTGACCATGGCTGCGTCCGAAACCTCCTACTTCCATACTATATAGTAGCCGAAAGCAGTCACAGTATGCATTTTCGGACGCAGCCCTTGTCTGTGATATCCAGGCTAAAGTCTTTGACATGGACTTACTCATTCAATATTCAGGGTTCCCACACCTTAGTTAACTTTAAATTCAAGGACTTTCCAGGTGCAAATCCCCCTCAAATTCAAGGACTAAATGTGGTGATACATTTCAATTGAGAGCAAGATTACATCGTGTTACCTTTTAAGATACATTGTTACGGTTTCCTTTTGAGGGAACTCGCGCTGCGTCACTGCAGTCACACTTTGGGGACGCCTCCAAGGGTAAGTGCGTCTGAATGTGTATATCAAATTCAAGCAATGGTGAGGCTTAACGACAAAGACAGGGTGCCGCTGGAGCCATGAAGTATATCGCTGTCTGAAATATTGCCAAAGACGGCGTTACAGGGACGCAGGAAGTATGGCAAGGGAGACGCAGCGTCTCGTTCCCTTCTCAGGGAACAACAGTTACATATGTAACCCGAGACATTTTCACGTGCCAAACACAACTATGCAAAAAGGCTTTTGGGTATGAATCAACATTCGCATACAGAAGATATAAGCATTTAAAGTGAGCAGTTTGTGCTTAAAAAGTCTAGACTTTGTATGATATTATTCACTACACAGGGAATAATATGGATTTTTTTTCCAGAAAACTTCTTGCATAAAATAGATTCAAGCACTTTTAATGACCTGTATCTATGTATGTATATTTTCAAAACCTGTCCAGGGCCTTGAGTTTTCCCTCCCAGATTTACAAACTTTCAAGGATTTTAAGGACCCGTGGGAATGCTGAATATTAAAAATGTCAAGTTTATATTTTAACAGAATATTCTTATGTATGATGGTGTTATGCACAAAATGGTATACATCACAAAAAATGACTTTAGCTGGGTTTTCACAGACTGGGACACAAATCTATAAATAAAGGCATCTGAAATATAGTAAAGCATTGTAAAATTGTCTTCATGATAGTTTAGGTGACCTAAATAAATCAAGTTAGTTGTAGTATAAATCATTTATGGGCTATTATAGCCCACAAAGCTAATGAAACAATATCACTACATTAAAATTAACAGACATCCTAACAGAACTGAGGCTAGGCAGTTTAGCCAATCAGAGCCAAGATCAGACAGCTTATACTGGAAGGAGAAAGTGTGGAGTCTGCTACAGGAATAGCTGAAAGTCTATTATCATTGATTTTTGCTATCTACCTGTCAGTAACAGGTGGGTCTTTTAATACAGTGACATTGTCCTGATCCTTTGCAAACTCAACGACAAGCGTGTGACCGAGGATTTTCAGCTGATGAAGTCTGTTCAGTGCCTGCATGGGAAAAGAAAGACCATGTGTCAAAATCAGCTCCTTAACACAATACTGCTTTGAAAAAATGCACAGATATTTTTGTTTTACCTTTGACGCTGAAGCTTCGCTGCTAAAACTTGCGAATGCCGTATGTTTCTGCAAGGAATGACATAATTTGATGCCTTTATTCAGAGAACGGTGCATAATTTACCCACAGTAGTTTACAACTTTTTTACACGCAGATCTCATGACTTACTAGGGGTCCTTTGTCTGACTGCACTCTGACGGAGGAGGCACCAAAATACTTCAGGAGATCCTCCTTCTCATCTCTGTTAAGTTCTTTGGGTAGATGTCGTATGATGAGCGTTTTGCTTTTCTTCGTTTCAACCTCTGACTCGATCTCAGCCATGATTATCTGTACAAATTTAAACAGTCAGGTCCATCAGTAGCTCTCTGCTTTCATGCTGTATGTGGATGAATGTAAACATGGTTTAAGGTGACCACAGCACACAGGAACATCAGTTTTCATTGTAGTTCAATAGGCTAAAATTAATAAAGGCTTGCTGTGTTATAAAGTAAAAGTCACAGAGAGTAAGGATCTTCAATTCTAATTTAATGTCCACAACTTTTCTGTTTGTTGTAATAGTTTTTTATAAGTTATTAAGTTTTTAATATCAATAATTTTTATAGTATAGTTAGTTATGCATGTTTATTATATTAAATCCAGTATGAAAATGATCAATCTGAAAGTTTTTATTTAAACTACAACAATACATTAACATTAAACTACATTATGTGTTCAACATTTTTGGGGATGTTTCATAGCCATAAAAATTATATAATTTCAAATGATTTTATTATTTTATTGGCTGAATTCCATATACATAAACATCAATTACCAGGTAGGAAACAATGCTTTTTGTGTATTAAAAAAATTAATAATAAACTATGATAAATTAATCTTATCCTCTTAAAACCAGAAAGCTTGTCAGACTTCAATTTCTTATGTAATATTGTTTATTGACCCATGCAAAGTTAGCAGCCAAAACATTTTATTTATTAAGTAGAAGAATATAAAACAGAGCATAACATTATACAGTTTTATACAAAACAAAGTATGGTGTTAATTGGACATCGGGCATTTGAAAATAACCTCATAGTGCTTTAAACATGTTAATGACTTTTTGGTTTTTTAGCAGCCAAAACAAACAAATTGCTTTTGTGGACTAAACGCAACTTCCGGTAGACTTCCAGATAGAAAACAACGGAGCCTTTTTACAGCAATAGTTTATTTCTCATAACAAGTTAAATAAATGTCAAGCAAATTATATTCGTTAATATATTATATCTAACACGTATCAACTAGTACACTGAGCTAACGTTACTGTGCAAGTTAAAATTAATGTAACGTTATACACTGTTAGCTACAGGTCCTTGAATTCCTGCCTGGTTGCCAAACCTCTCCGCGCAGTTGTGAGCCATTCAACAACAATAATGAAAAACATCTATAATGTGATATCACAACTATATACAGACTGTATAATACAGTGCGTTGGTTAAGCATAGTCAACGCGTTTTCCTTTATTTTTATGATATCATACCCGGTCATTTTACTTTTCATAGTTACTAGCGCCTCTGGCGGAACTGAGTCTAGACGTCTAACGTACTTAGGGGAAGGAAATTGTGGTAACACAATGACAACCGCTAACGCGCTACAAACCATAAAGCCTGTCCTTATCAAAGACTACAGTGATATTTAAGTTTGTAAAAGTCGCAATGCACTTGTATGTTCAAGTGTGTGAATATAAGCAATGTAATTACACATAAAGTTTTGGAAGCCACTGCTTTTGTTTCGAAGCTAACCCGCTAACTCAATAACATCAACATCTTACTGCAACGCGTGAACAGGATAATCACTCATAATTCAAATAAAACAGGAGTACGTAAACATATGGTACACATAAACTCCTAACAAACTTTTTAACAATAAATGAATTAAGTGTTATAAAATAATAAAGATATCGGACGCACATACCTGATTCAAAATCACCCACTTCCAGTGTTCAGCGTTTGTGGGTGTGTCTAGCGCTGATTCCTGATTGGTCGTTGTGAGCTACTCACCTCCTGGTTGGCGCGCTGCCCGTGTCATTCACAAACAGTCCAATCCAACGCTCCGTAACACAGAATTTACAATGGCCAGAAGATGGCGCTGCAAGTTATAAAATAAACCTGTTTCTGCTTCTCTCAGATTAAACAGCATGTAATTACAGGGCAATGTGAAGGCGTTTGTTTATACAAGTACACTTTTGAGGAAAAAGTACTTAAAAAAATGCAGCTGCTGAGATATTTTTGAGCATCTATCTGAAATGACTCATCTGTTCATGTACTGTAAATATTTATACTAAATAAAGATTTGTTCACATAAATCATGATTATATAGAAGATTTCCTACAATACATCCTACTAAGGGCTCTTGATTTTCCAGTGATTTCTCTGTTCTCTGCAATGCCCACACTGTATGGAGTTCATACATGTGTGGCACCTGGCATACAACCAAGACAAACCTTGGCCTTCCCTTCCTGATTCCTGCTCACAGTGGACCTCTCTGTGTGCCATTTCTCCTATTTTCTTACCTCTCAGATTAAAAAAAAAAATTGCATATTTAATTACCTAAAAAAAAAGAGTGGATCCAATGGTAAGTTGCCTAAAATATTTCCATTTCCATTGGATGGCATAGCAGGCCTAGTAGCCAGGTGTTGTGCCTTCATACACATCACTAATAAGTTTTACATGATTCTAATGTGGGTACAAATTACTTCCAGTTAATTTTAGTCTATTGGTTTATCACGAACATTTTTTAACTACTTGCAACTTTACTGCAACAAAATTTAGTGCATGATAGCATTTGCAGTTAAGCATGCAGTGGGAACAGTTGGGGTGGCCCTGATTTATTGTTTAAACTTGGGGATCATCCTCACTATTGTCAGACAGTCTCCAAATTCCACTGCAAATGAAGTCTTTTCGTTGTTGACAATGCATTCCTTACACAGAGACACTTACAATGCCCCTTTTGAGTTTGGCTGGCTCTGAAATTTCACAGGTGCGGAGAGGAGCGGAAGGTATCCAATCCCTGAGCGAACAGTCAGAACCTGGAAAGATCAGTAAAGGGGGCGGCCTCTGTCCACCCTGTCAGCTGGCCTGACCAGTGACAGAAACATGTCAGAAAAACCCTGTGCCCCATCAGCATTGCCTTGTGAAGCATAAATCAGCATGTAAACATCCCTACACATATTTTAGCAGTAGATAATGTTTTGCATAAAAGACAGCATTTGAAGTGTGATGTACGAATCTTAATTTGTCTTTGAAGCAAACTAAAATAGAGTAAGAAAAAAGATAAATTGTTTATTAGTCTAAATACCATGCCTTTAAAGTGAGTTAAATGTTTGTGTATTTGAGCATCCAGGGTTGAGCTTTACAAACAGATTCTCGAAAATGTCCCTTGAAGGACAGAGAAAGCTGTTTGCCTGTAACAAACATTCATTTGGGTAAGGGATGGTGAGAGATGAGTGTGACAGGGTCTGTCTGTGGCAAATATGCTTTCTGGACCAACACAAATGGATGCGCCACATTCCTTTCGCTGTAATTTGGATGACAGCTCCAAGCGAAGCTATCAGTCCTTGCTGAATCCCAAAATATTTACAGCAGGAGTCCTATGTCTTAAAGGAAGTAAATAAACAAAAATGCAATTAACTGTTTATTCTGTTTGGGAATGTGTGAAACAAGTTGAATATAATAATTGTCTCCCATTATTCCCAACATCCTATTTCATTTGGAAAATGCATCAGCAGAGGAAAGAAACTTGGGTTTGCAGGCAATTTCATGGGGTTTATCATTTTTACTTGGTTTCTTATTAAAGGCACTTTAAGCAATATATATATATATATATATATATATATATATATATATATATATATATATATATATATATATATATATTTTTTTTTTTTTTTTTTTTTTTTTTTAAAGGAATACACCACAGTTTTTCAATATTTTACTATGTTGTTACCTCAACTTAGATTAATTAATGTATACCTATCTTTTATCAATGCGTGCACTTTTAATCTTTGTACAGCGCTTCTTTAATATGTTAGCATTTAGCCTAGCCCCATTCATTCCTATGGCTCCACACAAAAGTTTTATTTTGTGCCACTATACTTACTCGTGTAACTACTCATGTAACATTCTTTAAATAGGGAAAGTTTTTGGTGTCCTCTATAAATTCATCCCTGTTTTGATCCTAAGGAATGAATGGGGCTAGGCTAAATGCTAACACATTCACGAAACGCTGTACAAAGATTAAAAGAGCACGCATTGAGAAAAGATAGGTATGTATTAATTCATCTAAGTTGAGGTAAAAACATAGTAAAAATAGTTTTCCTTTAAGCACACAAACTGCACTTTTGTTACATGACAAACACTAAAATAATTTTAGGGAGGGAATAGCACAAAGATCTATGTATGAAATTTGGTACTGCAACAGTACTGAATTAGATAAAATACCTACTGCTTTATGATTCAAACAGTATATGAAGAGTTTGGTTCCAAAACGCAATAAATCCATTTTGACAAATTTCGGTAAAAACGTGTTTTCTATACCAAGAAAGTGACAAGATGAAAACCACTATTTTCTGTTACAAACTTTCACATAGCATCTTTAGGTTATAAAAACATAAAAAATTCAAATCCATAACTTGATTTTCAAAGATTTATTATAAAAACTAATTCTTTTTTCCACAAAATGCAATAAATCCATGACAGTTTTTTATTTCAAAATGCTATAAATCTATTAAATCAATGTATAAATGTGCATTCATCTTTACCATTTTATATTTATTTAGTTGACTAGTGGTATACAATGATTAAAAAATAAACATTAATGGCATTAACCAAAACACTTACTTTGTAAGAACACAATGTTTTAGCATGAGAAGCTTGATGCTCTCTGGAGAACAAGCAACCGAGTGCCTCTCGCGGAAATTATTAGCTGTTGATGGCTTACGTTTCTTTCCCGTCACAGAAAACCATCACAGGTTTGGCAATGCTATTAAAGTATTATTTTGTTTTGTTTGTTGATCACGAAGTACAAAGTAGATGAGGAAAACTAGGACTCCGTGTACTCAGCGCGCCGCCATGTTTGTTTACATTGCGTGAATGGTCCGCTGTAATATCAGAAATGGATTTATTGCGTTCTGTAAAAAAGCAGCAGTGGCGTTTGTCGCATTTTGGGAAAAAAGGGAGAAAAGATGACAGAATATCACGGCGGGTATTGGATTTTGCGTAAAATTAATTATTTACTTTTAACTACTGACCTGATATAATACTGATTTTGGCAGTAACTCATTTTTTCAAAAATGGCGTTTATCGCGTTTTGGAACCAAACTCTTCATATTCAGCTATGTGTGGGAGCAGTATGAATACATTTCGGACATAGCGCCATGCTTTCGTGACCTGTATGTTCTTTGACTTATGACATAATCACACAACCACCACCATAATTTACTTATGTGTTGTTTAACAAGTACAATTGAAGCACAAGGAATACAGCCGTTGGTCACTTTTGATTTTAATCACCTTTTTGAAGTAGACATCCGAGTTTTTTTCACCTACTGGTTTTCAAATACTACAAATTCAGACATGCTACAATCTTAAAAGTGCTGGGTTGGTTTAACCCAGGGTTGGGTCACTATTGGACAGAACACACTGCTGGTTTAAAAAGACCCAACTGTTGGATTGTTTTAACCCTACTAATTGTTGAATAACAACAACCTAGCAGTTGGGTCATTTTAAAGGGGCACTCCACTTTTTTCTTTAAATATATTGTATCCATTTTCCATTCTCTCATAGAGTTTAACATTTGGTTATTTTTGAGCGATGTTACTGGTCTAATCAGATTCAATGGATTATGCTAAGCTATGCTAAAAGTGGTACCACCAGACCCAGAGATGGATCCCAAAATGGATTCCAAAACGGTAAAAAAATCCAATGTTTAACTCTAGGGGAGCTGAAAAATAAGCAGATTTTCAAAAAAAAATGTGGAGTGTTCCTTTAACCCAGCGGTGTAGTGACCCAATCCTGGGTTAAACCAATTGTGTATACCGAGTGTATATGCCTCAAATACAGATTTTTGCCAACTACACGCAAGTAAACAGTCAAGGAGTCATACACTTTTTGATAAGGTGACCAGATTTTTTAAATGAAAACCGGGGACATTTCCTAGTTAAATGGTCAAAATATCATTAAAATCTAATTTGTTGTTATCTATGAATTAAAAAATGGGGACAAAACTTTTTTTTTTTAAGTTTTCTTCTTTTTATTGTTGTGGGTTCACTGCAAAAATTACTGACTTCTAACTTAATAGTATTTTTGTCTTGTTTTCAGTACAAATACCTAAATATTCTCAAATCAAGATACATTTTCTTGATAAGCAAAATTCCCTAAGAAAAATCTATCATTAAGACAAAAAATTAAATTGAAGTGAATTTGGGCTTAAAACATGCAAAAAATATTTTTCTTGGATTTTTTCTTGAATTAAGTAGTGGCAGATATATATATATATATTTTGCTTGTTTTAAGCACAAATTTGATATTTTTTGTCTTAAAACGAGACTTATTTTCTTAGGTCATTGTGCCCATCAAGAAAATGCATCTTGACTTAAGAATTTTTTGATATTTGTACTGAAAACAAGAGAAAAATACTAAGAAAGTAATTTTTTGCAGTGTTTCTAATTCAATTAATTGAACAATTTCTGTAGCCTAAATCCTATTTTTTTCCCTTTTTATACAAGAGACATACCTCATCAAAAATTACTTCTAAGGTACTACTACAGTTCACTTCATTGGTTTATTACTTTAATTTAACATGAGTAGTTAGTACCTTAACCCCCGATAACTTTAATTGTTTACATATCTTATGATAACTTGATTGATGATCTCTCTCTCATTGCATGTGTCTCGTAGTAAATTCTTCATCGCTAAATCAGTGGCGTGCACAAGTTATCAGTAGCTCGCGGCCCCCTCTGCTGGTTAAAATAATCATTGCATGATTGCTCCGGTCTGGTACTACAAACGCTACATGTTAATCGGGTTTTCAGTGTATTTGCTGGTTGTTTTGGACGTGCTGAAACGGGGACATTTCCGGGGACAGCTCCAGTCGGGGACAGAACACCAAAAAACGGGACTGTCCCCGGAAAACGGGGACGTCTGGTCACCTTACTTTTTGACCAATTAAATGCTCCCAGTGTATGGTGTCAGTGAATAGTTTTGCATGTTTAGATTTGCTCCGGACGGATTGGCTGATGTATTTTTGGCGGGAAATATGTCAAGATTCGGCGAAAGGAGTTGTAAATCTTTTACAGCAGTTTTAAATCACACTGACAGTGAATTTGCAACAGCTGCTTCCCTTTGCTGTTTTCATGTCTGAAAGGAAATTAAACTAGAGAGCATCATCAGAAATGGTCTGTACCGGAAAAAAAGCCACATACTATCTGAAAATTCCTCAGGTCATTGAGTACAAGTAGGAAACAGATGAAAAACTATGCCAATCTGTCTGTCTACTACCATGCCACACCCTCTCACCTGCGTCTACAAAAACACCTGCCAGTGTCCTTAAACTCACAGGGTATTTATTTTTAGTTTATCTAGAGTCATAATTGTAATGAATAGTAACGGTTTGCCAGTGAAGCATACAGTTATCACTCCTTTAATAAGTCCCAGGACATTCAAAAAACAGGTCCATATGAGAGTGATATCAGCACAAACCAGATTCCTTAGCAATGTGCCATGCAGATGTTAACTTTGCCAAGTGGAAACAGGCTAGACTAAGACTCTTTTATGCATTTTATGCAGTCATGCTTTTCTCTGTTTTTGATGTGGGATTACAACAAAACACACTTATGACTGAAAAATGACACAGGCAGTATTTTATTATGCTTTGCATAATTGTGGTGGACCTACAAAGCTCAGTTATGACAATCTTTCACAGTTACAGTTAGGTGATTTGAAGTGAAAGTGACGTAATAACCAACGTATGGTAACACATACTTGGAATGTGACCTCTGTTTTTAACCCATCCAGTAACTCTCGGGTTACAAGCCTGACTCTTTAACTGTTAGGCCACAATTGCTCATTTTTAACTGTAAGTTACCCTTTGCTTTATTATAGTAAATTTAACTTAGTGATTACTTGGACAACGATTGTAGTAAAATCTCCTGTTGTTTAATTTCTTTTTTGCGCTCCATGTTTTTGCGCTTGGTCATGGATCTATACCATTAATTATAGGAACTATACTGTGGTTTCATTCCTTTGATCGCAGAAGCTTTGAACTGTTTGGCTTCGAGTGAATTCACCAGAAAACTGCTTTGACAGGTCAGCCAGGCTTAAAACGAACCTTGCATCAACATGAAATATGAGATTAGAGTCATTATTTTTAAAGCCATTTGGGATGTTTTCCAAAATCTCGTCTCTCATGCACGCATTATATGATGTGTTAAATTGCTAAGCTTAGACATATTGCGTTTCAATGTCCCCTTGTGGAGAATATATGAGTCAGGAATGCGAGGCAGGGTGCTTCACATTTGGGAAAAAATGGTACATCCAAAATGTAATTAATGAAAAGTGGTCAAAAAATGGCCCCTGTATCTGTCATAGGGGCAGTACAAAAAGTACACCTTTGCACTTAAAGAGTTTATATTAAGGGGGGACTGTTTACATTGTTGCACAAGGTTAAGCGTTTTGTTTTTCCGGTATTTTTTCACTCTGCCAAAAGACGGTCTCACGCAAATTATAGAAAATGTATCATGTTTTTCCAGAGCGTTATTGATGAACAAGTGTTTTTATGGCATGTAAGTACATTTTTTCATCATATGTTTTTTTTCGGTTTCTAAGTTGGGTGTGTAAGATACCAAAACCAATGCCAATGTGATACACGGGTGGCAATTCGTGCCAGTTCCGCCGGACACGTCCCCCGAACATGTTTTCGGGTTTGTTCTCCGGAAGTCGCGTTGCTCGACCGCATACGTCATCACATTTCAGTTAAAATACATAAAAAAATTGAGATTTATTTCTTTTAAGACATACAATCATTGTAGTTTCATTCTTACCTTGAAATGTAACGGTTGCTTTTCTGAAATATTAAACCTTGATGACGTATGCGGTCGACCAACGTGACTTCCGGAGAACGAACCCGAAAACATGTTCGGGACATGTCCGGCGGAACTGGCACGAATGGCCACCCTAGTACCAAATATAAACATATCTGTAACTAAATGGTACATACTAGTGCCCTTTTAAAGGGTGCTGCTTTCAAAATTAGCTTTCAAGCTTAAAGATCAAGCAGTGTAAAATGTACAAAAAGTAGCTGATTCACTTCATTGCCAAACCCTAACTACAGCTGAATATTATAGAGACGTCATTTATTACCCAACTTAGAAGTAAATAAAACTTTAAGGTGGCCACAAGGTTTATGTATGCGGAGAACATGCTATTTTGGCCATTAAGTCCTGCTAATCAGAGATTTGTTTAAGCAGTTTGCTGTATATATTTTCTTTTGATCTGAGTTTCCTGTACCTCGCCCAATGCATCGGCTCTACGAGGCAGTCGTAGCCCAGCCACCAATTATCTTGGTGATGCTGCGCCCCACCCAGAGAGCAGTGTGGACCACACGGCCACAAACAAATTCACAGAAACCACTACAGAGGTCTCCACCGTGGATCTACATGTCCTTAGAGTTCTACATGTAGGGATATATATCTTTATATCTTTCTTTGCAAATATATAAGGTAGTTTGCAAGTTCAAACAGAAATGCATCTTAGTACAATAGGGTCAACATGAGAGAGTCTGTTAACATTGAGCGTAGCAATGATCTTAGCTCATCATAGCCAATAAACCACTCTGTTTTTCACTAACTGCACACCTATATGTTTAAATGTGCTGTAGTTAAAACATATGACCATCGTAAAGGTATATACTGCGCTAAGGTATAGCCGTAAGGGATTACTTGAAGCATCTGCACTTAAAACTGACAAGCATAGACATGTCGGTGGTTGAACTATCTGTTATTTGAAAGATGAGGGTCTGCCCCCTCTTTTGAACCTGCATACAGCCTTTGGTGATGAAAATGAAAATGTCAGAAAGTTATGTTTCAAGGGCAACTCCCCTACATCCAAAAGTGCCGAAACATCGTGATTACATCAATGGAGACGTTTTCTTCCATTAGGGGCGTGTGTGGATGAGGGATGTGAAGATTATCTTTTCCTGTTTTTTCTTTTCTTTTTACACCTTAAACATCTTATTATCTTAATGGAAAGAATGAAAAGGGTAAAGGCTTGGGTGACTATATAGGCATCACCTGAAGAACATCCTATTCCCAAGCAAAACTAAGGTATGGCAGCAGAATGTAGTAAATTATGCAGACTTTCTTGTCAACATGAAATATACACCTTCACTCGAATATCACTTGAATTGTAAATTGTAAAACTGTGCACATACTGTAGGTTGTACTAATTCAAGCACATATGTGTGGGCATACTATATATTAGTTCCTCTGTAATTAATTGTGGCTTTTTTTCAGACCTCAAAGTTAATCGTATGTTCCTTTGGTAACTAATTATTGACTACAAAGTCCAACATAAATACAGTAGTCTGATGCCTACAGAAGCATTTATAGTCTGTCTGGCAATATGGTACTGCCCTGGTTAGGAAAAAATGGTCCCAAGCTGTAACTAGGGCAGTGCCCTTTAAAAAGGTCGAACTATGTACCATTTAGGTAGGCCTACAAGTATGCATACATGTTTTACGTCTGAGGTGCTAAAATACACTCTTTAGGTACAAATGTGTATGTTATAAAGGGGTCACAGCGTGAAATCTGACTTTTGCATGTTTAAGTGCTATAATTGGTTCCCCAGTGCTTCTGTTAACCCAGAAAAGATCAACCCAGTAACTTTGTTTTGGTAAGCCATTTCTGTAAGCATGTGAAAAATTAGGTCGTTCAGATTTCGCTTGTTTTGTGACATAGGTAGAGAATCCAATTACAATACTGCCCCTTAATCTGCACTATCCAACCACAGCACTGCTGTTTAGTGCAGAGAAAAAGAAAGAGACAAAAAATATAATGACAGCACAATTGAGTTTGGGTCATTTCACCAAATGGGTAACATTTCTGTCCCCAAGATATTAAAAGTATAAAAATGTATAAAAACTTACTCCAAAATACATTTTATTATCAAGCAAAGTGTTCTGCATGTCAATCTTATATCAAATTTATACTAAACATTTTAAAACATTAATAAAAACTACACAGAACACTGAAAAATAGAAATTTTTATCTGTCCTTGCACTGAAAAAAAAACAACTTGTAAAATTTACTTAAAAAAATCCTCGTAACAATTTGCACGAACTTTTTTAAAGTAAAATGTACTGCTTTTTTATAAGTAAAACTTACCTACTAAAATCAAATAAAATTTACTTAAAATTGCATGATAAAACATATGTTAAATAATTAATTAAATGTTACTTAATTATTTTATTTAGAAGTTAGATTTATTTAAATCGTTTAGGTAAAGTCTATTAGGTTTTTTTTTTAATTGAAGCATTGCTGTCCTAATAATATTAAATAAATCGTATTTTCTGTTTGTTATTTTCTTTAACATATTCCTATGGACCTAGTTAGTTTTAGTGTTATAAATGGAATTATAACACAAAATTCATGACTGACAACAAGTCAGTCATTGAATAAACTTGATTCGGAACAGAAACGCACACAAACTGTGTTTCTGACATGCATTATCAGCACTGTGGAGAGAATTACAATACAATGTTCTGAACAGGGTTCATGTAAAGAAACACTGATCACCTGAACGGTGACTTCACAAAATTATTATTTACAACAAAACAACATCAATAATATAAGAGCTTAAACCTTTATGACATTTTGCTAACAAATATTTAAGTAGTTAAAGTTCTTATCAGTTCTTATTCTGTGATAAAGCTTAAAAATAAAAATATTCAGGCGCAAAGAATTGTGAGTATTCCTTAAAACATGTGCAATTAAACGTAAGTAAATTTTACTTAGATTTTTTTAGTTTAATGGATTTAATATTTTTAAGTAAAATGAACTAAGATTTTTTTTACTTGAATCTGCTAGTTTTTGATTAAAATTTACTTAATTATTTTAGGACTATGTGCAGTGACTATAAAACAGTTAAATGATACAAGAAAATATCTAATAAGACTTACTATTTCACACACAGTTCATTTTTTACATGAATTAATTGTGTATTTATCATCATTTTACTTAGGAAAATCTAGTTCTCAATAAATGTTAATATTATTATGTAGAAATTATGAGAGTTAATCTAATAAATATTACTACACCAAAATAGTTCGTTTTTTCAGTGTGCTCTCTATCTGTATACTTTTTAGATATCTTTAATTTTTTGCATTTTTGTGTGGGTCCATATTCCATCTTTACCATGGAAAAGTAATACTATTTTAGATAAAATGCACATTTTAGTCATGTACCCAGGATTTGACTCAGTCCTGTTACCCAACAAGTTTCCCTCTCTGAAAATTTAGGAATATCCCGCAATTCACATTTTCAAGAGGAAGTGACATCATCTGGATCTTCTGAAGGTCATGTGAAGATCAAAAGTCACTTTTCTCATTTTCTTTTCTGTATATTTAATGATATTGATGCTATTGTGAATGTCAATCTTAATGTTCATTCCTGTTACCTATATTATTTCTTTGATTTTATCTGATTAAAATAAAACATTTTGGTACATCACTAGAATTTGCTAAGTGTCTGTATGCTATAGCACATATTTAATGCAGCTATATTTAATCTATTTGCTAAATCTGCTAAAAACTCAGTCTTGTTACTTTCAATCCTGTTATCAAAATGCCTCCACCCTCCATTAAGAAACCATGTTAAAAAAACAACTAGTTCTAAGATTGACCAATACTCATTTTGAAAAGAAAAAACATGTGTGTTATTAGATTTAGTGTTGAAAAAATAAAAATATCAACTTAAATTTTGTTACAACATGCAAATGGCACCGATTTGGTTGAATGACCCATTTCAATTTCAACAAACCACCATCATTGCAATCAGTATTTGCATTTCATCAGCTCATTTGCATTTTAAAGGACACACCCAAAATGGCAAATTTTTTGCTCAGGCCTACAAAGTGCCAATTTTAACATGTTATAATAAATCATCTGTGGGGTATTTTGAGCTAAAACTTCACATATGCACTCTAGGGACACCAAAGACATATTTTACATCTTAAAAAAAATTAATAATATGACCCCTTTAAAAGTCTTTCGCTGAAAGATAAGGCACAGGTCAGAGCACCCAGACCCATGAAACCTTTGAATCCACCTTCGCAACACATATTTCACTCACACAAGCGTTTGTAATTAAGGAACTTATGCGACGTGCCATTGTGGAAACAGCTCTTGAGGAATAGTAATTTAAATGATTATACAGTAACACCCAGTGATCTGCGTGTGAGATTTGCATGTCTTATTTTGGTGCATCTAAGAGAGGAAATATGTAATTACGATATGTGGCTGTCTTCACTTCCATCATTCCGAATGCTAGAAATCACGAATGAGATCTCTTTTATATCTCAAGTATTTCTGCTAGACATCAGTGAGATTTAATGCACTGTCAGTAAAAAAAGGTACAAAACCTTTTCTGTCACTGGAGTGGTATCCACAAGTCAAGCCTATTTCGATATAAACTTAAACATTTCTCATCAAATATTCCCAAATCCCAATTTTCTTATGCAATCTAAATTAATTTTCCAGCTCCATACTCTTAATTGTCTCATTCAGTTCTATTTTATTTCTCCTAAGCAATATTTGGAAGAATTAATTAATTCCGATGATTGAAAGATGTTTGGTTCTCCGACATAAAAAAGACAAATTATGATTATTTACATGGACTAAAATTAAAAGCTGTAAAACTTTAGCATACTGTAACTCAGACAGTTTACATTTGGCGTATGCTTTTATTTGAAGTTTCACATTTTTTGTTTAAAAATATCTATTGATTGTTCTTTGATGATCGAATTTGTCCTGCAAATGCAATGCTGTACTAATTAAGCAATACAGGAACGCTTGGTGGAAGAATTTGATAAGTAATGTTGGTATCTCTTGGATACTGTAAGCTTAACTGCTCACTCACATCAGTAGGTCAGGACCATGTGCATCACTATTTTCTGTATCCGTGGCTGGGCAAATATCCCCTGGTGTGTCCAATTGCTTTATTGAATCAGTCTGGTGTTGCTTGTGTGTTTGATCAGATGTTTCCTGTATCAGCGAGCTGTTGTCTCACCCCCAGATGCTGCTGAAATCTTCAGTCAAGCTGCGTTTATCAAGAATGGAAATATCATTAGCTGTTGGAGCAGTCAAATAAATTTAGAGTTGTTATGTTATGCATGGGGAGCAGGGTGACGAATCCCCACCTAAGTGTTTTAAACATGGTGTTCAGGAATGAACTATAACAGTCAAATTTGCAGAAAGTGGTTGTTTTGTGGGGAATTTCCATATAGAAGTTATAACTTTTTTACAGTGCAAACTGTATATTCTATTCCCTAACCAAAACCTAATGCTCATGTTTTAAAGGCGTGGTGCTTGATTTTGATATTTGATAAACAAACATACCCCTACCCCTATAGAATCTGAACCTTCTTTTGAAAAACCCACCCCACACATACACAACCAAGGCAACAATGTTGGTTAGTAGACACGCCCCTTACTGCTGATTGGCTACAAGTCTGTTTTGGTATTTGGCCCGACTTTCTTTTCCAAAGTGTTTTTCAAAAATCATGCACCCCGCCTTTAAATGTATACATTATAAGTACATGTAAATACATAAATTTATAAAAAATTAGAAAGTAAATTTAAATATATTTTAAAATGTGAAAATATATTTTCGTTTTATTAACCTTCATATTTCAACATATATTTTGAACAACGCAGTCTCACGAAATTTCGTTATATAGTCACGTACATTTTTTATTCTTTTTTCGTGATATTATCACAAATTTTTATGTTTTTTCATGATCGTATAACGAATTCCTGTTTTCGTTTGATTATCACGTATTGGTTACTCAACTGTTTTGTCCTATTTTCTTACCATTGTTGCTTCGGTTTAGTGTTAGATTTACATGAAATGACATCCCTAACCAAACCCAACTCTAACCCTAACGCCAGGCAACATATAAAAAAAGAAATTAAAAAAATTGTATAAAGCAATATATAACGTGAAATTCTAATGCAAGCACCAAATTTAACCCTAAACCAAAGCGACAATGGTTTGAAAATAGGAAAAAGCAGTTGAGTAACCAATACATGGTAATCACACGAAAACAGGAATTCGTTATACGATCACGAAAAAAGAATCACAAATTTACGTGACTATATCACGAAACCTTGTGAGACTGGATAGATTTTTGATAGAAGTGTATTTCAGGGGCAACAAATATTTTTTAACATAATTACATAATTTTACAACCCATACAGAAAAAAAATTACATACGTATAAAAAAATTAAACATTTTGGAAAATATATTTACTTTGAAAGTTTTTAAACCTGCAATATACAAAGTTTTTCTTCCGATGTGATGTGAATATAAATGCTTTAAAATATATTACATTTTAAAATATATTTTAAAATATATAAAAATTGACAAAAATGTATATTGGTGAGAAATGCATTTGTAAACATATTTCAAAACATATTTGTTTGTATATTTTCAAATATATTTAAAATTATATTTGAAAAAATATATTTTTGTCATATGGGACTGCACGTACGCACACTCTCATACACAATTTAGTGGATTTTGTTTGAAAGATGGTGCACTCACAAACAAAATAAGTTATTGATTTAATACATGCATCCATCCATCTAATTTAATGTTGTGTTGTTGAATTTGAATGCAGTGAAATAATGTAATTGCAGTGCTTATGCATGTTGGCAGCGGGTTTTATGACAGTATGAACACTAGAAGAGTGTTTAAAGTACATGCCATAATTACACTAACTGTTTTCTTTAAAAATCCTGTTTAAATAAACTCTAAATCTCAACCTCCATCTCAGGTTAAAGTGTTTCCACTCCCACAAATGCAGTAATAAATCACTGCTGTTATAACCTCTACAATGCCAACACTAACTATGTTTTAGTTTTTATATATTTGTTTCTGTGTTTTCGGTGGCTACTTGTAAAGGCTTTTTTTTTGACAACAAATGCACAAGTTGTGTGAATTCTCAAGAAATGAAAAGCATTTTGGACAAAATGGGACAGATGGGTAGACAATGTGTGGTCCACTTAAATGTTTACAGTGGAAGTTCTTTAAATAAACATCAAAGACAGGCACTCTCTGCTGGATGTGACTAAATGAAACATTAATGTTTAAGAAGTTATTCCTTTGTCTGTACAAATAACATTTACAGTTGTTAAATATCATGGCATATATCACCAAAGTGTGTAAAAAATGAAAATGAAACTTTAAAGAGATTTATTGGAGACAGTAATGAATAAGTACATTTTCAGATTTTTTATCAATAATGTCTCTTTTGACCTATCCCAGAGGGTGATGCCAAAGCCCTGGCACCCTGATGCTGGGGGATCCATGCCAAGATCATATTTCAGCTTCTACAGAGGCCTGACGAATGGAGCTTTCATGGTCTTGTCCGTACTGGCTACTTTGGGGGGTTGTAAATACCCTTTGGTGACAGACCACCCATCTACTTTCCCTGGGACCTTCTGTCCTGAGACACTGGGAGATTCCTGCTCACCTCACCCTTCCTGTGGTCCATCTGGGATCATTTGGTTTGACCTCCAACGACTGACTCACTGACCTCTTATGGGTTCTCTCACACCATACGTCCTTGGTGAATCTCAACAACCAAGGAGCTACGTAAGATCTGGTGTGGCTCTCTAAACTGGTGTGGCTTCTCTGTGAATACAGTGGGTTTATGTACAGTAACACATGTTCTTTGTCTGGTTTAGGAGGGTTACTAACTTTTTGTGTAGCTAGATTGAAAGTTTGAAAGTCCCAATTATACCGACATAAAAAAGATTCAGATGTTCTTCAAAATATCTTATGTTTTCAGAGTAGAATGAGGCTTGTGCATATTTAGAAAAGCATACACTGTCTGAAAAATGGTCAGAAATGGTCTCTAGCTGTCACTGGGGTGGTACCCTTTCAAAAATACACATTTGTACTTAAAGAGTTCATATTAGTAGCCCACAGGTACATAATTGTACCCAATGTATACATATCTGTACCTAAATGGTACATATATGACCATTTTTAAAGGGTATACTGCCCCAGTGACAGCTTAATTGGGACCACTGATTTTCCTGACAGTGATGACAGAATTTTAGTTTTTGGGTGACCTTTTGCTTTAATTTAGGCTTCTTGGGCGTTAGTTTCTTGTGAATGGATTTCATTTTCTATGGGCCAGCTCTATACTTCGAAAAAATGCTTTAAATATGTTTCAAAAAGTAAAAAATGGCCAAAAACATGTTTTCTGAAATATGTAAAAAAAAAAAAAAAATATATATATATATATATATCAATATATTTTTGGCCTATTTTTGTATATTTTGAAATATATTTTAAAAATAAATATATTTTAAAGCAAGAAAATATATTCACGTTGCATTGGAAGAAAAACTTTATGTTACAAATCTGTAAACATAACAGGTTTGAAAAAGTTAAAATTTAATTTTCAACAAAAAAAAATATTATTTGTCAAATTGTAAAATTCGAAATGTATTTGCCTTTCATTTAGTTTTAACCCTTAATTTTTTAAATCTAAATCCTTATAGCACAATAAACCCACAGGTCTCACAGCATCTCATCCTACTAATGCTACGTGCACACCAAACACGGGGCATCGCTTTACTCGCTCTAGATTACTTGCGGGATTTAACTTGGTGTCATGCAAATTTTTCGCTCGAGTTGAATATTTTCTACTTGGGCGAAGACGCGTTTGAGGCGAATAGTGCGTGTTTTCACAGCAAACGTTCCACCCATATTGCGTCCTTCTCATCGCCACATACGAGGACGCATCTGATCGCGTTTTTGCATTGACTTTGCATGTAATCTACTGCCGCAAAAACATTGAACTCGCATCTGGTGTCAACCCACAGTAATACTACGTACACACCAAACACGGGGCAATGCATTACTCGCTCTAGATTACGCGTTTGAGGTGAATAATGTGTGTTTTCGCAGCAAACGCACTGCCCATATTGCGTCATTCTCATCGCCACATACGAGGGCGTTTCTGATTGCGTTTTTGCATTGACTTTGTATGTAATCTACTCGCGCACATCATTGAACTCACGTCTGGTGTGAACCCACAGTTATGCTACGTACACACCAAACGCGGGGCATCGCGTTACTCGCTCTAGATTACTCGCGGGATTTAACTTCGTGTCATGCAAATTTTTCGCTCGAGTTGAATATTTTTAACTTGGGCGAAGACGCGTTTGAGGCGAATAGTGCGAGTTTTCGCGGCAAACACGCCACCCATATTGCGTCATTCTCATTGCCCCATACAAGGACGTGTCTTATCGCGTTTTTGCATTGACTTTGGATGTAATCTACTCGCGCAAAAACATTGAACTCGCGTCTGGTGTCAACCCACAGTAATGCTACGTACACACCAAACACGGGGCAATGCATTACTCGCTCTAGATTACGCGTTTGAGGTGAATAATGTGTGTTTTTGCAGCAAACGCACTGCCCATATTGCGTCATTCTCATCGCCACATACGAGGACGTGTCTGATTGCGTTTTTGCATTGACTTTGTATGTAATCTACTCATGCACAACATTGAACTCGCGTCTGGTGTGAACCCACAGTAATGCTACGTACACACCACATGCGGGGCATCGCGTTACTCGCTCTAGATTACTCGCGGGATTTAACTTCGTGTCATGCAAATTTTTCGCTCCAGTTGAATATTTTCTACTTGTGCGAAGACGTGTTTGAGGCGAATAGTGCGTGTTTTCGCGGCAAACACGCCACCCATATCGCGTCATTCTCATTGCCCCATACAAGGACGTGTCTGATCGCGTCTTTGCATTGACTTTGTATGTAATCTACTCGCGCAAAAACATTGAACTCGCGTCTGGTGTCAACCCACTGTAATGCTACGTACACACCAAACACGGGGCAATGCATTACTTGCTCTAGATTACTTGCGGGATTTAACTTCGTGTCATGGCGAGGACGCATCTGATTGCGCCTTTACATCGTAAATTGTTGAGCTCGCGTTTGGTGTGTATGCCTCGTAACTGTAAATAGACTCTTGTAATGACCTGTGAGAGTGTTATCTGAACCAAACAGTCATGTACAACAACTTTTATTGTGGTGTAAAACACAATTTTAGATTAATACCGTAACTATATGTATTCATAAGAAATCTATATGTGCTAAAGCATTAAACCTCACACCTCCCTATAGGTAAAGAATGCTTGCCCAGACAAAATAACATTCCAGAGTACGACTGAATGAACTACTGTGAGTTTTGACATCTCCAGCTTTGACTAACTGTATAAACCCTTGGGTGTGTTTTCACGGGAGAAGTGAGCTGCTATATATTATCTAGACAAAAAAGCACTTCTTTTTGATCGGCAGCTAAGAAACAGATTTAAGATTACATTTGCATCTTTAAAGGTGAAGTGTGTCAGTGCTACATCCAAAATAGCGCTCTGTATAAGGCAATTTTTGAAGGTACAGCCATTTTCAGCTGTGTCTGAAACTGGAGTACAAAGAATCAATCCCATAATGCAACAACTAACCTATGTGCACTCAGTGACTAGCTGCCACCTATCCACTGTGAAGTTTGCACTTCATTTCTGTGTTTTGGCAGAAGACACCCGCAGCCCTTCCAGTGCACTCAGTGTTTGAATTCGCTCACTTGCTTTTATTAGTCCCTTTCACACATACAGTCTTTACTGGTAATTTACTGGTAAATTGCAGTTAACATGTCATGTGTGAACAGAACCTTTCCGGTAAATCAGTGCTCCCAATTTACCAGTAAGACAGGTTGTAAGATTACCAGTAATTTACCGGTAAGCGCTGTGTGTGAACGAAAATTATAGGATTACCGGCATTTAGAACGGACGACGTCAGACCGTGCTGACAGCTTCGGGCCAATCATAGCGTTTTAATACAGATGACGCGTTTATCCCCGCACTGTTTACTGACGTTTCTACACACATGCTGCTTGAAAGTTGAGCACACCTGAAGTTTACGTCCACATTTCTTCACCAAAGTTGTTTAAAACAGCTTACCGCCGAATTCCCGACGTCCTTAGCACGCCCTCTGTGAAGCCTAAAGTGCAAACAGTACTATTGTTAAAAACGCATTTTCGGTTTGACGTCGTCTCATTCAATATTTATTGGTCATGAGCAACTTCGTGACTGTTTACCACAGACGTGAAAACAACAAAATACGGACCGTGGTTATGAACGACGTGGATTGTTTACAAATACAACACTGAGCTCGCCGCGTGCTACAGGTACTTCCGCTTTCTCAACGAATTTACCGGTATTTTGATACTGATGTGTGAATGATGTCTTACTGGTAAAATAACGGAACGCCACTGCGTGTGTGAACAGCACATTTTTGTATTTACCGGTAAATTCATTCTGGTAAATTCATGGTAATTTACCTGAATTACTGTGTGAAAGAGGCTAATGACTCCTTTAAATGGACCTTATTATTGAAGTAAGGCATGAATTTCAAGCACTGTGTCCCTAAATGCTCCACCCGTCTACCATTGGTTGGACAAACACATGCCCTGCCCCCAAATTGCCTTGAAATAGGATGTTACATTTGCATTTGGCAGATGCTTTTGTCTAAAGTGATTTGCGTTGCATTATTACAAGGTATATATTTTATCATATATATTATAACCTTTGTGCTGTTAATGCAATACCAACTGAGCTTCATGAACCCACTAATAAGTACCAACAAAACATCAGTAGTCAATAACAACTCAATGTTTATGATTTCAGTTTTTAAATGTTTTAAGGAGACATACAATCTGACTTGTTCCATGTTTAAGTGCTATAATTGGGTCCCCAGTGCTTCTATCAACCTACAAAATGTGAAAAAACAACAACCCAGTAACTTAGTTTTGGTAAACCATTCTCTGCAAGCATGTGAAATAATAGGTCATTCAAATGTGGGTCCCCTTATGATGTCAGAAAGGGATAACACCGCCCCTTAATCTGCACTATCCAACCACAGCACTGCCATTTAGTGCAGAGATGAGCTCATTTGCATTTTAAAGGACACACCCAAAAACGGCACATTTTTGCTCACACCAGTGGCAATTTTAACATGCTATAATAAATTATCTATATGATATTTTGAGCTAGAACTTGACATACTTTTGTTTTATTTGACATCTTAAAAAAAGTCTTGTTTAATGTCCCATTTTATGTCATCATGACAAGCTTTAAAGCTCTTTAGAGTTTGCATATGCTAATTATGTATATTTACCCAAATAAAGTTAGCAGCAGTAACCTCATCGGCTCTCGCCATGCACAGCGTGCACATAACAAACGTAGTCATTCTGAAAATGGAAACAATATTTAACCAAACTTCTTTTTAGGTTCCCACCGCGGTAAACCACATCGAAAATAACCATCTTACAATCCCAGAATGCACAGTATACTGTCTAGAAATACTGTAGTCTTCCCAAAGTACATCTCTGGGTATTTTTTATATTTATTCTCATAAGTTTAACTTCGATCCCCAGATTGAGCGAGCATGTTCTGTGGGAGTTCTTTGTTCGGCACAGAGCACAGGTTGTATGTTGAGTGACTGAGCTCTCAGTCGGCTCTGGACCTGAGAGAAGAGAGAAAGACCTCTTTATACTCCCTGAGGCTCTGTGTATTTAGACCCTGATGGACAGAAGCTAGTGGCTGGTTAGTGTGTGCTTGTGAAAACTTCTCCTCTTATGATTCTACTTAAGGTCATGCTGTAGGAAACAACCTACTGGCTACCGTACCGGTGATGTGAAACAGTAACTGTTCACCAATGGTTAGTAATTTTCGCTACACTGTCAGAAAAAAATAGATGTCACTGGGGCGATACCCTTTCAAAACGTACACCTTTGAACCTAAAGATATTATATCAGGTACATACTGGTACCTAATTTATTCATATCTGTATCTACAGCTGTGTCCAAAAATTCTAAATTGCTGCCTTCTGCGGCAGCTTTCCAAGCCAGGAAGGCATCAAGGCATGTCCGAATCCAATGTTAGGTTTACTTCCTGACTCCTGAGATCTTGTCTCACAATTCTATGCGTGTGTGCACATGGGAATTGTGATCCCCTGGTCGAATTCGAAAAAATAAAATGGCGGCCAAGAAAGCGTCTGGACCACAAATTTTGTTTAAATAAATGTATATTTTTACTTTTTACACCTTTTAATTGCATTTCTAGTGAGAAATTAGTACTGTAGTTTTTAAATATGTGATTATTTATCACAAAGGCGCTCTCTGTTTATATTTCAAACACGCTGCCTTTGAAGTGTGTCCGAAAGCGTTTCTTATACCGTGGGTTCACTCCAGCTGCGTTTGAGGTGTCAAAATCGCGTCTACCGCGTCTAGTTTGCCGCTTGAGCATTTTGAATGCAAGCATTTGACGCGCGTCAGAGGCGAAATACGCTTCTTGTGGGTGGGGCAAGTGCTATGCGGTTGTCTGTTTGCAAGATGGCTGATGTTGATCGTGCATTCATCGAGAGAGTTACCAGTTTGTATTTGGTCACCTTACTATAGGGGGAAAATAGTTTAAAAAATGGCGGGAATGCCGCGGGTCGATAAACGTCACGTGACTCAAAAGTGAAATGTGTATTTACAACTTATCAGGTTGCTTAATGTCCTCACTGACACTTTTCCAAGTGAGGTCCTTTTTATTCCTGTCTCTATAGACGGTTTCATCGGACGCACGTGATACACATCTGGATCCTAACCTTACTTCCGGTTTAGTTTTTTTAATGGTCTGACTAGTTGGTAAACTGATCTCTTGAACAAATGCTTCCTCGAAAATAACAAATGTTTCGGTTTCCTAGGTAATCTATGTGTTGTTGTTTTGCTTGTTATAGAAATAAACTATGTTTAAAGAACTTTGTTGTTATTTATTCTTAGCGGACTTTACCGGAAGTTACGTGCAGCCGCTTGTTTATGTTGTTACTGCTGAAACGGTCTATAGAAATAAGAACGTGTGTCTTATAGCTCCGGGTGACTGCTCACGGACATTATCAAGTGTTTCTCTATGTTGAATGAGTGACTCCGGGCGGGCCTGCCGCCACAGCAGCAAACAGGCTCCTGATTGATTAACGCAGAGCCAAAGTTTAAACTTTTTAGCTCGGGCGTCAGCCGCAAATTCGCGTCAAACGCAAAATGCACAAAAAGCACCATTCACGCGTACCGTGTCAGATGCTCAATTTGCACCATTCGTGCGAACTTCACTTTGACTTAACATTGAAATCACTTGTGCTTGACGCCTCTACCGCGGCTGGTGTGAACGCAGCATTAGCTGCCTTCATGCCTCCGAAGTCATTGCCTCCCTTGTGAAAAAAAAGTGTGCTTAAGTGTACTTTTATAAAGTGTACTTATTACATAAATAATACACTTTAAGTATATACACTTAAGTGTGAATTAAATGCCATCTTTTCGGCGCACTGAATGCACATTAAGTGTAATTAATGTCACATATCATATATTAAGTTGAAATAAAATGTAATAAGTTGCCATTAAGAGTGATTTTTTGGAACAACTTAATTGGTACTTTATTACAACTTATATCTACTTTCATAATTGCTTCTAGTGTTTTTAAAATATACTTAAAGTGCACTACACAATATAATAACATGCAATTAATATGATTTAAAATGCACTTTAATGTCTCTTTACAATACTCTTAAGTGTGAATTAAATGCAATCTTTTAAGTGCACTGAATGCACATTAAATGCAATTAATTTCAAATACATGATATATTAAGTTGAAATAAAATGTAATAAGTTGCCATTAAGAGTGATTTTTTGGAACAACTTAATTGGTACTTTATTACAACTTTATATCTACTTTCATAATTGCTTCTAGTGTTTTTACAATATACTTAAAGTGCACTACACAATATAATAACATGCAATTAATGTGATTTAAAATGCACTTTAATGTCTGTTAACAATACTCTTAAGTGTGAATTAAATGCAATCTTTTCGGCGCACTGAATGCACATTAAGTATAATTAATTTCACATATATCATATATTAAGTTGAAATAAAATGTAATAAGTTGCCATTAAGAGTGATTTTTTGGAACAACTTAATTGGTACTTTATTACAACTTTATATCTACTTTCATAATTACTTCTAGTGTTTTTATAATATGCTTAAAGTGCACTGTTCAATCTACTGTCAAGCAATTAATGTGAAATTAAAAATAAGTTAATGTATATTAACAGTACATTTAATTACTCATTAAATGTAATGTTTCAAATACAAGTTTGCCAAATAAATTCAAATATACAAAATTTAATACAATCAGTTGAACTGTGATTTCAGTGCAGTGAAGTGATTTCAATGCATCTCTCTACAGTATGTACTTTAACTACTTCTATTGTATGTGAAATATGGTTATGTACTTCTCAAAATACTGAAAAACAAATCAAAACAAAAAGTTAATTAAATATGTATTCATTTCAGTTTAATGCATTGCAAACAAACAAAAACCACAATGCTTACACTGATAATAAAACAGTTTGGTAGTCAGATTCTTTGTTTTGCAAAAGTACATTTAATAAATTAATTATGAGTTGTATATGTCCAAACAAAAAAAACTCATTTTACTCATTCAACTATCAATATTGAATAATTACATCCCTTAGAAAAAAATAAACTCAAAGTTATTATTTTTTAACATTTTAACAGACAACTAAAAAAGAACTGCATGAACTTTAAATTAACAAGTCTTTGGTAGGTCACATCAGTCTAATGATCATTTATTAAATGCGTTTAGAAATATTGCCATGAAAGTGTACTTTCTTTATGTAGCGGGTATTAACTCACTTACTTATGGACCAGGCATAATAATAAGATCAGAAGGGTGCACGGTACGAAGGAGGAGGTAGCAGTGATAGTGAGCAACAAGCAGAGACAGAAGGTAAGTTGATTAATAAATTATTTTACTTTGAGTATTGAGAAACCTTTCTTTTTCTTTCCTTTATCACAAAAAAATAGTAAACAACAATGAAAATACAATTAACTATATATACCAGGGTTCCTCAAATCTTACCCTGGAGGTCCAGAGCACCACAGAGTCCAGCTCCAACCCCAACCAAACCCACCCACCTGTGATTTCCTAGTGATCATGAAGACCTTGATTAGCTTGCTCAGGTGTGTCTGATCAGGGTTGAAGCCAAACTCTGCAGCGCTCCGGACCTCCAGGGCAAGATCCGAAGAAGGGGGACATATACTATGGGTGCACCCTCTAAATTACTTCTCGTTTACAGAAATCACAGTCACAATCAATGTACAAAGATGGTACAAATTATATATGTAACACACTGAAATCAGTATTCAAGTTCAAAGTTCTTATCAATTGGAGTATTGATCAGTCTTAAATTATCAGATTTGTGCTTCTGAAATGTTTCAGTTCAATGAAGTAAACAAACAAAATAAGGAAACAGTTTCTGAAATGTATCCTCTTACTTGTCTGAAGAAAAATATTTAAAATAGAAATTTGTCCTTTCCTCTAGATTCGTGGTTCAATCAGGTCGAAATGGGAGGCTCGCCATCAATTAGGAAAATCCAGCTCAAGGAATGTTCATACGAAAGGAAAAAACATTCAATATTGTGTATCAATAATGATGAACAATTGTACACAATACAGGAAACAAATAAAATACATACATAAGTGCCATCATCATAATAAATGACAATTTAGACAAATACCTGTCCATTCACGTGTTTCTCTCTCTTTTTGTCTTTCACAGGCACGTGCAACCAAAATGGCGTCAGCGAACAGCAGTGAACACAACGCACGATGTGGTTTTACATAATCACACTGCAATGAACAATCCAACCCATATAACATCACAATATAACACCATTTTGTCTCGTATGGATTAAACAAATAAAATGATATGACATTTAAAGTGTTGACATTCGTTTTTATGGGTAATTATAACATTGGTAATTATAAATAACTCACCAGGTCAAAATGAAAGCTCAAAAAGTGCTCAATCCACACAATCACGCTGTATCATTGAATATATGCTAGTTAAATTCTGATTTCTTCAGTTTATATGAACTTAGGAGTCATATTTAATCAAATTAAACACTCTCGCGCGTTAGATAGAGTGTCTCTGTCGCTCTGCATCTCTCCTCTGAACTGAGACGCGATCCGAAAGCAAAAAAGGGGCGGAGCTTACAATTAAACACTCCGATTGGTTTACTCATTTCAGATTTATAATTCAGATTGAATTATTCACATGTATTTCTTCATTTATAAAATAAATGTAGATGTATGAATAGTCTCTATTATTTTTAAGCACACTTTTAAAATAATAATATTTAATTATTTAACCAGGGTTACATTTAAGTAAAACTAAATTAGACAAAAGTACACTTTTTAAAAATGCACTAAGTATGTTAAGAAATATTGTGATGAAAGTGTACTTACTATAAGTTAAGCTTAATTAGACAGTATTAAAAAGTGCATTTTTAAAAGTGCACTTAAGTGTGTTTATAAATATTATGTTGAAAGTGTACTTTCTTTAAGTTAAGCTTAATTAGACATTAATACAAAGTGCATTTTTAAAAGTGCACTTAAGTGTGTTTATAAATATTATCATGAAAGTGTACTTACTATAATTTAAAATTATTTAGATATTATTACAAAGTGCATTTTTAAAAAGTGTCCTTAAGTGTGTTAGTGAAATATTGTGATGAAAGTGTACTTACTATAAGTTCAAATTAATTAGATATTATTACAAAGTGCATTTTTAAAAAGTGTCCTTAAGTGTGTTAGTGAAATATTATGATGAAAGTGTACTTACTGTAAGTTCAAATTAATTAGATATTATTACAAAGTGCATTTTAAAAGTGCACTTAATTGTGTTTATAAATATTATAATGAAAGTGTACTTACTATAAGTTCAAATTAATTAGATATTATTAAAAAGTGCATTTTTAAAAAGTGTCCTTAAGTGTGTTAGTGAAATATTATGATGAAAGTGTACTTACTATAAGTTCAAATTAATTAGATATTATTATAAAGTGCATTTTTAAAAGTGCACTTAAGTGTGATTATAAATATTATGATGAAAGTGTACTTACTATAAGTTAAAATTAAATACATATTATTACAAAGTGCAGTTGTAAAAAGTGCACTTAAGTGTGTTAATAAATAGTGTAATTAAAGTGTACTCCATTTAAGTACGCTTAAGTGGTCTTTAATTTGTATTATATTATATTATCAGCAAGTGCAATTTTCGAAAATTATACTTTTATTATTTTAAGCACACAAAAAGTATGCTTTCAATACACTTAAGTACGCTAATTTTTCACAAGGGCTCATGAGGCAGCAAGACAACAAGTTAGCTGCCTACATATTAGGACCTTTTTAAAAGGTACAATTGACCCAGTAACAGGTACCTTTTTTTCTGATATTGTAGCTTTCGTGAAGTTTGAAAGCGCACACTGAAAATTTGGGATTTTTTTATTGAAATCAAATTAGTATGCATTTTTAAATAAACCTGAGACTTAAACTTTGCTCTTAAGGTGTTACATGCTCCCTCACTTGTAAGTCCCTTAGGGCAGTGGTTCTCAAACTGGGGGGCGGGGCCCCCAGGGGGGCCGCGAGATGGTGCCAGGGGGCCCCAGTTTTATGACATTTTATAAAATACATTGATTTTATCATTAATTCTGTGTAATTAAACCTAAAAAATAAGGCTTATAACCAACAGCACTACTTTGTATATCTTAATATGTTTTGTTTAATTAAAATGTAAAATTTTAGAACAGTTTTTTTCATACATTTTCTTTGGGTGGCCGTGAAGGAACGTACTGTACACAAGGGGGGCGGAAAAAGTTTAAGAACCACTGCCTTAGGGTTAGTGCACCTGTGACCGGTAATGACAAAAAATTAAAGAATGAAAGATTGAGTGCATTGTAAGTTGCTTTGGATAAAAGTGAAATTGGAATGAATGCATTATTAGCAGCTTTTTGACAAGTGATCTTACTGTAGATGCCAGATCAGCTCATTTAAAAGATACACCCAAAAACGCCACATTTTTTGCTCACTTCTACAAAGTGGCAATTTTAACATGCTATAATAAATTATCTTATGGCATTTTGAGCTAAAACTTCACATACATACTCTGGAGACACCAACGATTTATTTGACATCTTAAAAAGTTTTGTGAAATGTCCCCTTTTATGTCATCATGACAAGCTGGTTGCATTTATGAAACTCATTAAAGCTGTTTAGAGTTTGCATTCTGTATATTTACCCAAATATAGTTAGCAGTTCAGTGCTGCTGAACACAAAGGAAGATATTTGTAATGAAGCAGGAAACAGAAGCACCATTGACTTTCATTGTAGGGAAAATACGACTATGATGTCAAAGGACAAAATTTTCATTCAAAAAGGTTTTTGTCTTTATAGGGCAGAGGGCATTTTGGGAATGTGTGTGTATATAAAGGGTTGAATATCCTTGCTGTTCATAAACATAAAATGTATTGCAAATTGATCAGATATAATGTACATTTTCAGATCTCTAAATATTTTTTTAAAGCTGGCTGTTATCTAACCTGGGAAAATAATAGGGTTATAAGATTTAGTTTTGTTGCTGGGATCTGTACCATATGCTTAGTTTTATGAGAGACCGTTAACTATGCCAAGTCATCACTCCAGGTAAAAATGCAAACATTATAAATGTTGCTTAAAGCATGCATAACTATATCTGATTGATGACAGGATGTTGTATGTGTAAATCCGAACACACCTTAACACATGTTCTTGGCTATGATGATGACTTTTTATCTATTTACAATACTGGAATACCTGTAGCTTTGTGATTTCCATCCTGGCAAAACAAATGCACGCTGCACATGCATGACAACATTTTGTACAGCAATAGGAATGTGCTAGTATGTTATATCAGATATGTTACTGTCAGAATAAGATTTGACCTCTGATCTCAGACAACATTCATCATATAATAAAAGATAAATGATGCAAAACATTTTGGAATCATTACCAAAATATAGTCAGCCCTTTGTTTTTTTTGTAAACCACAGACTTATATAATGCAAACTGTATGACATAAGATACTGTAATATTCGTTTCATGAGTAATCATTCTGTCACCAAATCAGTAATCATGATCAAATGTGTTATTTAATAATGAAATAATCTTATCTCAGAATCTCAACATCTGTGCATGTTTCTGCAGAGAGTTCACACAGCAGCGTTCCAACTTGCCCTAAGGTGACGACTAAACACTTTTCTGTTATGAAATATTAAAACGGATCTTGCATGAATCATCTTACTGATTTGATATCTTGGTGCACAATACATGTGTTAATCATTTGTTGGTAACACTTTACAACAAGATGTATTATTAAAATTACTTATTAAGATTATTAAATACGTTAGCTGAACTAATAATAAGCAATATACAGGGTTCCCACGGGTCCTTGAAATCCTGGAAATTTTGTGAATCCGGGGGGAAAAATGCAAAGCCGTTTCTCAATACCAAGTACGCCCTGGGAAGTTTTTGAAAATATACATACATAGATACAGTTCATTGAAAGTGCTTGAATCTATTTTATGCAAGAAGTTTTCTGGAAAACAATCCATATTATTCCCTGTGTTGTGTAGGATAATATCATAAAAAGTCTAGCCTTTTAAGCACACGTGCTAAACTGTTCACTTTAAATGCGTATATCTTGCACATGCGAATGTTGATTCATACCAAAATGCTTTTTTTGCATAGTTGTGTTTGACACATGAAAACGTCTCGGGAACGAGACGCTGCGTCTCCCTTGCCATACCATAGCATTTATTACACTTCGTTAATGTTATTTATTACCAAAACAACTGTGCATTGTTCTTGTTGCTGTGAGCACTATCTAAAGTTTACGGAAAAAACAATGTTGGTATCATCAAGAGGCAAAAATGGTGTATTTATACATATTTTAATGTAGTTTTGCCAGCTGGAAGTTATCAACTTTTTGAATCCATTGAATGAGACATATAATTGAGTGTGGTTCACTGTCAGAAAAAAATTGTCAACAGATGGTCCCTATAGCTGTCACTCGGGTGGCCCCCTTTCAGAAAGTACACTTTCTTTGCACCTAAAGAGTTCATATTAGTACCTCAAAGGTACATATTTAGGTATGTACCTAAATTATACATATTAGGACTTTTCAATAGGTCCTGCTCCAGTGACAGCTAAGGAACATTTTTGTTGTCTACTGGACAAATTTCATTTTATACTATATTTCTTAATATATATCTGATTAATTGGCTATGGATCCTTTAAATTCCAGAGAGGGGCTACGTGATGGGCTGTCAGTCATCCTGTCATGCAGTCAGTCTTAAGCTGGGGACACACCTAAGGACTTGCTAAAACATTCTAGGATTGGACACAACACACTTAAGGATTGTTTCTTGTAACTGTGAACAAAGACTGAGCACAACTGGAAAAGACTGGGTTAATATAACCAAATTACGTTCATAATCTGTGTGAAAATCCTTAAACGTGTCCCCAGCTTTAGCTCCTTCCACACGCAACCTTCACACACACACTTGAGGGATAAAAACTGCAAAACATTAGAAAGTATTTCCTGTTGTTATTTTCCCTTCTTTCATCCCTCTTCCTGCTTATTGACATTCAAAGCCATGATCTGAAAGGATTCACAGCCATACCGGAAATGTTGGAGATTGTTTTACTGGGTTATTATATAACTTGAATGGTTAAATAGTGGCTGTGTCTGTAATGGTCAATCAAACTTTATTATACTACAAGTTAGTTAACACAACTGCATTAAATTGTAAGTAAATATTAACTAATTAATCAAACCACTGAGACAACATGTTTTACTAACTTTAATGGTACATTGTAAAAAATGTTAGTTATGGAGCTGTTTGCCAGTACTGTAGATTTAAATGTATGTTATTTACTGGCAACATTAAACATGAACAAATATCTGTCTGTATAAACTAATAATAAAAAAATATTTTACAGCATGTATTGATCTTTGATTATGTAAGTAGCCTACATACAGTATATTTTTATTGTTTGTTTATGTTAATATATTGTGCATTAACTATTGTTCATTAATAAATGTATTAATAAATGTTGCAATTAACTAAGTAAAGTAAAGGCTATAAAAGTATTGTAATATTAAAATAATAAAATAACAAAATTATAACATATCATGCAATAATAAAATCTCTATATAACATAATATACTAGCATAATAAATATACACGCAAACAAAATAATGAAGTTATTTTATTATAGAAAGTTAATATTATGCATGTATGGGACTTAATCTAAAAAAAATTTTTTTTTTTTAGAAAACTCTCTCTCTCTCTCTCTCTCTCTCTCTCATTCCCAGGCCACTCCAGGGAATGTCATGGGGGACGCGCAAGAGGGCGACCATGGGAGGCTTTGGAAAACTAATGGGTGGATCCCAAGCCAACTTTCAAGCCCCGTGATTTGCTAATCGGGGTATGCTTCCCTTGTCGTTTCCCTGTAATCCCGGGTCTGGGTCCAGCCCTCTTGACTGTGAGGCGATTCGCGTCTCAGTTTGATTAAAGCCCGAATCCCTTCAGTCTGAAGGCTGGGCGCGAGCAAAGACGCATCGAAGGGGGCCTGGCGATACCAAATAGCCCTCACCTATGGCTGTTTAGAGTAGATCGGACACATTTGGGATTGTAGAAGGGACATCATTTTCAAATAAGCAGAAGTCGCCCCGGGTTTTGTGCACTTGTGGGCGCTCGACCATGGAGAGGCTAAGGTGGTCCCCAATGTGGAAAACGAAAAGGTGGCTTTTGGATTCCTCTATTGCCAAATTCATCACAGTTTCATCCCTCGTCCTGATTCTGCAGGCTCCAAATGTCAGAGCAGGTAAGGATAGGTTTGCAAACTTTTTAAGGGACCGCCAGATCGGCGAAGCACATCCGTTGCCTTTGCGCTTACGGATTTTTGCGCGTTTGATTTCAACTTTTCGCGACAGGTGAGGTCAGATCTAGAGACCCCTGTATGTGTGTGCAACAAGCTAGAAAATCACTAGTGCTCATGAAATCAAAATCATCTTGCAATATTGTGTACTCTGGAGTTCATTTAAATAAAGCCACCAGTTCCCCAAAAGGTTTTCAAGAGTAGCCTACATTTAACTATATATCACATTTTAGAAAAGTGAGCTTATTTTTAAGTTGGTCACAATTTGAAACATAGCAATTGCATTTACTTCTAAGTGTAGCTAAGAGATATGCAACCTAGTGTATAGAGTTTGCGCATTACCTGGTTTGTTTACAATTAATTATTTCAGTATCTTTAACATTTCTTAATGTGTCCAAACTTTAAAAAATCTACAAAACATTTTACTTGATATTATTTGTATACATGTTCTGGTCAAATATAATCAGTGGCAGGGTGGGGGCAGGAATGTGTCAAGTGAGTCTCAAGGAGAGATAGTTTAGGATTTACTTTGGGGAAAAAAAGCTCTTTGTTTGAACCTGTGGTCCGTTAGGTGTGTGTGGACACGGTTAGCAGGGTGGAATTCCTCAGCGTTTTGCATCCATGCAAGAAAATAGAAAGTATCTTTTGTATTTTTGATCTTCTATAGGGATGAGATTTTATGCCACTAAGATTGAGACAAGTGTGATCAATAAAAATTATCAATAACTGCTTTATTAATTTGTATAAATATAAGACCTTTTTTGTTTGCTTACATTTTGACCTGATGTTTGCAAAGTTGGTGTATTATAGCGTATGGTCTTTAATTAAAATAAGGATTTGATTTGTGGTAATTGAAATCAGGGAGGTCCAGATTTACAATGGGCGGGACACACATCACGATTCCAAGAGCTTCAACAAGTGATTTGATTGTGAATACATAAACCGGATAATTGATTCTGAAGAAGATTGATCAAATATTCTTATGCTTAAGACATTTTAGCCCACATGTTAATGCTGAGAGTCTTAAAATTTTACTACACTTTCACTTATCTCCATTTCCCCAATACTAGACCCACTGAAGTCCATGACAGCGGTCATACAAGCCTATTTTTCTCTGATAAGGACCTGCATGTTTTCCTTGTCTTTACTGAGTTTGCTACATCTTGGTGGGAATGTTTCTCTACTAAGTGCTGAGAGGTTATTTGATGACTGTCCTCTCTGCTCATCCCTATTATTTTGGAGTCTTCAAAGGGCCCGGAGACATCTAGAGGCCCCAGACTGGCCTTATGATAGGTCTTACCCACCCTTACAGGAATAGAGGTCCTTAATAAATTAGTTGATGTCCCTGGTCAGTTTCAGTGAAAAAAGAAGATAGTACATTGCTACTTGATTATTTATTTTAGCCTTTCTGTTTCTTGTAACGCATAGGTTCAATATATGTTTGCTTATTAACCCCCTCGACTTTCCTCATCGTAGCTGAAAATGTATTAAACTCTTTAGACTTATGTTGCATCTCCTGCGGTTTCTCTCCTGTGAAAGTATTTGTGCTGGATGCCCTCTTGAGCTGGCACTGTACTGACACGTTTCTTCAGCCCTCGGGGCGCAGAAACCTCAGATGTGCATTCCTTCAAACAATGCACACATTTTAGAAATCCATTCCTACTCTTTTGGTAGACGGTGCCGATCAGGTCTCCAGGAGATGAGTTTGGCTACTCCAGGGGTCTTGCTGTCCCACTTAGGAAAGCGAAATCACGAACGAAATCTCAACTCTTTCTCCTATATGCAACAGTGAGATTATTTGAAGCAAAAACTGAGACGTTTGCTTGAATCACCTGCGTCTCAGGTGTTTCCCTAAAAAGACCCCTAAAATCTCACTTGGGGATCTCAAATGTGCCCAGATTTGCCAAGAAATCCAAAGACTGCCATTAAAAGTAGAGATTTAATAATAAGCTCATCAGATCCAAGACCAAATGAAATAAGTAGTGCAATTAAAAAAATGTATGCCAAAATTAGCTTTTTTTATTTGGATTTTTGAGAAACATATTACAAAAAGTTTATAATGAGGTGAGATCTCAAATAAGTCTTGAGCTGTGATGGCTATGAAGGAGCAAACTGTGATCAACATTATGCATAGTAGTTAATTAATAAGTTGAATCCAATCTTAGTTCGTTAAAAGTAAACATAAAGTTTAGTTTTTTATAACTACAGTAGAGTTTTAATATATGAACAGTTTTCTGCATTCTAGGAAGGCAGGTCTCTAAAAGGGTGCATTGTTCTTTGATGTTTCGTTACTGTGGCAAAAGGTGGAAAAATATACAGGGAATTTTTTTGCAGGAATTCCACCGGTGAGTTTGCCTCACGGAGAGCCTGTGGCATAATGCAGTCTTGTTCGAGCAGCAGGCATGTGTCAAAGAGGGGAGAGTGAGGAGTGAAGGGTGAGAGAGATATAGGATAAGAGAGAGAGAGAGAGAAAGAGAGACATTGATTTCATAGAGTCCCAAGGAGCGGCAGGTAAAACGGTTTCCAGCTTATTCATTACATTTCAACCTTTAAAATGTACAAACATTAAAAAAGTTGCACATTCTCACTGTTTTGAATGTTTCTCATTATGCTTAGTTGACGTGAGAGCACATGTCTTCCAGCTCCATTATTTTAACAAGAATGTCTTCCTGTTACAATAACAGGGAATTTCTTAATTATATGATTTATGCAAATGTAGAACACGCCCATTCTTCCTTTAGCCCCTCCCCCATTTTAGTGCACCATCCTATGGTAGTTTATCAATCTCTCTCTATCTCTTTCTCTCTCTCTCTCTCTCTCTCTCTCTCTCTCTCTCTCTCTCTCTCTCTCTCTCTCTCTCTTTCTATGTTAGAACCTCCCTTCAATTTCACACTCAATGTCTAATCAAGCCTCTCACACACCCCTGTCCAATGCAAAGAAATACAGAGAGAAAGTGTGTGTGTGTGTTTGGACAACCGTCTGGTTAAAATCACACCAGGTCTTTAGTTGAGCTGTCCTAATGACAACTCATTCTCAGTTGGTTTTCAAAAGGATTTATGAGTATTGACATTTTTCTTTGGCACTTGTATGGCGGGGTCAAACACAGGCTAAAATGCCACATCTGGACTATATGAGATCTGGAGGAAGTCTGCCTTGACAAGCATCTTAGTTCATCTGTATAAATACACAAACATCACACAAACCAGAATCAGGTGATAAGCTCGAACTGATTTTGCCAAGTGGTTGATGTCCTCAGGGCAACATATTGTGTTGACCCAAGGACAACATTTTTCTAAATAAAACCTAAACCTACCCCAAACCCCAACCCTAACCATAACCAAACCCCAAAATCAGAGGGACATGATAAGTAAAAAACAATGGTCTAGAACCAGCTAATCTTGGTTGTAAGCTTAAACTTAAAACAAACTATAATCTTATTTCTGAAATCTGATTGGCTGATTGAAATGTTGTTCCAGGGTCAACATAACGTTGCCCTGAGGACATCAACCACTTGGCAAAATCAGGAGAGCCCAGGTGATAAGACCAAAGTGTTAAATCGATCGTGGAATGAGTAAATTTATCACAGTAATGGTAGAGTACACTGTTATGTATCCCAGCTCTCACTGGGGTTGTACCCCTTAAGTACATATGGATACATTTGGTACCAATATGTACCTTTGAGATACTAATATATATTTTTGAAGCACTAATAAGAACTTTTTAGGTACAAAACTGTACTTTTTGAAATTGTACCACCCTGTTTCTGACAGTGTACATCACTCTCATATTTAAAAAAGCTTACATGAGTACCAGTGGCGGCCGGTGACTTCTTTTTTCGAGGACGCTCGATGCGAAGTTCATCACAACATCTATGTAGCCCTTCATGTGTGTGGTTCGTAATTTCAAGATATGTGTTCTGCACTTTGAGAGATCCTATGTGCATCACGTGTCTTGTAAAAATAAGTGCCTGCTGCTGACGCGTATAAAGGGTTTATGATAAAAGAGACGCTCCCGTTTGCCATATACTCTCATAATTTCATGTGTAATCAGAGTTGACTGTTAAGGGAGTGTCTTGTGTGTATTTTGTGAATGTGAGCATCTCTTTTATCATAAACAGTTTTGACATGTGCAGCAGGCACTTATTTTGACAAAACACAATCAACAAATACATATTTTGAAAACGCAAGCAACACACATGACACTCCGAACACTTATTTTGAATTTTTGCCCCTCAGATAAGCAGTCACGAGCCGCCACTGATGTGTACACAAACATACATTACTAATTTTCAATGTGGATATTTAATATAAAAATACATTAATGAATGTGTTAAATATCAAATATTGTATATAAATATTAATAATGTGCTGATTTTTCTGTGACTTAAACCTAAAAGGTGCTTTACCTCAGTTTCTGATTCTGAAATTTGATTGGATAAGCTGATGTAAAATGACAACACCCCAGTTAAACTCTATAGCTGTGTCCCAATTCAAAGGCTGGATCCTGGAACTGTCTTTGAAGGACGCAGACTCCTAAATCCACAAAGAGAACTAAAATGAGACTAGCCTATGGAGGATTTATAGTGTTCCCATCCACCGCGCATGTCAGTGGGACACCGGAGAGGCGTTTCTGACTTACTAAATAAATATGGAACCAGAAAAATATTATTTTTAGGAAGATCTATTCATGCAGCTTTCAAAGGTCACACCCTTTGAATTGGGACACAGCTTACTGTATATCAATGTGGCGAGATGTGAAGTTGCTAGGCAACCATAAATGATTTAAAACTATGAATGATTTAAAACTATTTCCACTTTGTATTACTCCATCTTTCTTCATCGCTTTTGCACGTAAATAATGTAGAAAAGACTCTACAACAAACAGCAAAATCTTGCCGGGTCTCACATTAGTCTTACAGCCCTTACACAAATGTTTGGATTCTTTGTGATTGTACTTCTGCAAAAGTTTATTTCAACGTCTTATAGATTTCTTACATTTGTAAATGAAAGTATTTAAAGATTCTTAGAGAAAATGTGGGATCTTTCATACCCAGTCTCACGGAGTTGCATATAAATAGCACGAAGTGTGTAAATCATGCAATAGACCCCTTCAAGGTTTGTAAACATTGAATGACTATCGGGTGCGCGCGCAGCACGGGGTCGAACTGTTCATACCATTTAGGCTTTATAATTTAATCTAACAGTGCTGAAAAATGATGACTTACCTCAAATGAAGTGAGCACTACAAACACAAGCCTCTTTGATCTTTGCATTGTTCCAGTCTGCACGTTAATTGCTTGCAGACGCAGATGTTGTATTTTTTTGTTTTTGAGATTCTGCATGAATCGCGAAAACTTAACGGAAGACCTGTTCCAATTTTACAGCCCACGACGTAAGTAGGCATTTTTGACGATACCGAATAATACGCAACTCAATCTGCTGTAATGACTTTTCTGACCCTGACATGCGCAGTGGGAACAGCCTGTGACGTAAACGGTGAAGGGGTCTATACATACGGCAAATTCCAATTTGGCGTGCATATGATACGCCAGTCCTTCCCATTCACTTAAACGGCACATCTTTTTTTGTCATTTTATTTATTGGTTTCTCATTTTTTTGCTATTTTTTACTACTGTCGCTTGGGTTAGAACAACTTTTTGTTACATAAAAATTACATCCTAACCCAAACCCCAATTCTAACCCCAACTCCAAGCGGCCATGGCTTAAAAATAGACCAAAATTTTTATTAAATATTAAATAACCTCCTTAAGCAAATTGAAAATGTGAAAAAATGGTTTAAAAAACAGAAACATTTTAAAAACCAATAAATAAAACGACAAAAAAAGATGCGCCATTTAAATGAATGGGAAGCACTGGCGTATCATATGCACACCAAAATTGGAATTTGGCGTATATATTGCACAATTTTCACACTTTGTGCTATTTATATGCATCTACATGAGACTGGGTAGGGGATCTTTCAGTGCGAGCACAAAGAGACATCAGAAGAATAGTGTTGTCTTTCCTTTAAGATTTAAATGGGGTGGTAAATGTTTTTTGTGGGAACACATTGTATCCTAGTAATACCCCAGAATTTTTATTACAACGTACGTTCAAGTCAAGCCCTTTGTGATGCAGCATCCTTTAATTGTTGGTTGTGAAGTTAAGCATTTCGTTTTATGTGGTAGATGCAAAAGACTTTTTCGCTGAAGTCATTGTATAGTTCAGTTGGTTAAGCAGTGCGTTTACGCACAAAGGTCATGGGTTCGGTGCCCAGGGGAACACAAGTGTACCTTGAAAGCACTGTAAGACACCGTGGATGTACAATGAAGTCAACCCAGTGACGTTTTTTTTTTTTTGTGGATTCTGGGTAACACCCAGCAGACATACATGTGGTCTACATGTGTGTGTTTGATGGTTTAAAACATTCACATTGAATCATGAAAAGCATTTGCTTTGGTTCTCTAGGGTACTTTCTAAGGTGTTTCTGAAAGCTCCAGGGTGAACAGTGTTGATCTTTCCTCATGCTTTGTTAGTCGTAATAAAACAAGTTTGCTTAACCTAGCTGTGTCTTCCAAAGGGTTTAGGAGGGATCCAGAGATTTTAAAGGGGTCGAATGTCAGAGATTTTCTGAAGGTTTAGTTTTCATATTGTAGCCAAGAAAAGCAGATAGCGGAATTTTATTATATTAAATATTGATCTTAACTTTCACTGTTGTGCATTAGTGAGTCACTCTCTTGTGTTATGGGTCTCTCATGAAACTTGCAGACTACAGTCTGTCATACTGTACTGTATGATTTGCCAGATGTGGGTACTGTGGTGACCCTCAAACTCATATAGAGATTTTTTTTGTCAAACGGCATTGATATTTAAATGAACTCCAGAGTCCGTCAAACTTTTCTGTATGGGATTGATTTCCCTGGTTTTCTTTCATGTTTTTGTTCTGAACATATGTTTGAAGGTTAAATTGTGTTCAATTGTGTAATTGAAAAATGTAAATGTGTCCGGTGCACAGGCTGTTTTTGATTATAAATTTGCATCAAATCGTTATGCTAATCTTTTAAGTCTTCAAAAGTTGCTTCCTAAATATTTTTATTTACGTTTAAAAATAAAGATGCTACATGATGGAATAGAAAAACCATTTTTGGCTGTATTTCATAAAAAAAACCTTTAAAGGGCACATATTATGCAAAATCCACTTTTACAATGTGTAAACACAAGCCTACAATGAAAAAAATCAACATGATATCACGGCAAGTCCTGCTATAGTCACGAAAAATTTGATTAATTTATTCGTGTACATGGCACGAAATTCAGCTTTTTTGCCCTTGAGCATGAATGTCTTTTTTGTGTTACACAAATTTCTATAAATACTTTTTCGTTCCTGTTTCACGACTTTCTTTTTCGTGTCATTTTATGTATTGTTTTCTAATTTTTTCCCCTATTTTTAAATCATTGTCCATCATTGTTGTTAGATTTGGGGTTTGGTAAGGATGTATTTATTTCTACGTGTTCTTCTTCTGCTTCTAAAACTATTCTCGTTTGGCGTTGGAGTTTGGGTTAGGATGTCTAAAAATGTAACACAAAGTGATTCTAACCCCAACCCCAAGCCACAATGGTAAGAAAATACAAAAAAACTATGAGAAAACATTACATAAAATGACACGAAAAAGAAAGTCGTGCCATGGACACAAAAAACTATTTATAGAAATTGACACGAAAAAGACATTCGTCCTCAAGGCACGAAAAAAACATGAATTTCGTGCCATGGACACGAATAAATTAATCATATTTTGCGTGCCTACAACACGACTTTCCGTGAGATCAGTCAGAAAAAAATCCACTCTCTTCTTTTTTAATCCCCATTAAACCAAAGCAGTCTCATTAGACATGCTGTTTTGATCCTCTTGTTAATGTGACATGACATTGACGAAGCCCCGCCCACGGCCACTGACTAACTGATTTTACCCTAACGTTTTTCAAAATGTGTTTGTAAGCACGCTAATGCAGCTAAAGATACTATTGTCCCAGACTGTATTGGCAGGAATCAGATTTAATTTAAACCCGAATTTGCATTTAAAGGTACACACATGAAAGCAAAAATGTTTGGCTCCCACCCAAATAGGGGCATATTTGACATGCTATTACAGATAATATGTGGGGTTTTCTTAGCTGAAACTTTCCAGACACATTCTAGGCACACCTAAGACTGCGAATAAACATATTTGTAGTGGAAAAAGTTCTTTAGACTATAAAATGATAAAAAAAAAAATTCTTTCACCAACACCCAAAAATGTTTTTTCTATGGCATCGCTGTGACGGACTATTTGTAGCACCTTAAGAGTGCAATAAATACACTTTAAGGTGTTAAACTTGGCCTTTACGTGTCGCATGCATAAATGTTACCAAAGCATTACATAAAGCCTTCTGTGTCTTTTCTCCCCCCTACAGCAGAACCTGTGGATGTCCTAAAAGTATTAGAATTTCACAATGTCCCAGAAGGAATACAGAAAACTTCAGGATTTTGCACAAACCGAAGAGCATCGCCGCCAGACGCGGCCTATAAAATAGGCAAGAACGCCCAGATCAGCGCTCCCACCAAGCAGCTTTTCCCAGGTAAGCCGAACCCCAGAAACATGCGCATGTGTTCAGCTGTGTTTAAATGCATCCTTTGTTGCGGTTGCCAGGGCTTTTGACAGAAGATGCTAGGCCTGATGGTGCAGGGCCATGTTTCACTCAAACTTTTGTATTGTTAAGCTGCAGGAGATCTTGGCTGAAATCTTCTGACCACAGCATGGTTTGTCTGCTTAGCTGCGTATCAGAATCTTTAAAGTCGCAAAAGTGAAAATGTTGTCATGTACTCATGCGTATATCGCTCAAAACTCAACTTTCTTTCTTTAGCGGAATGCAAAGTTATGTTGTCCAAAATGTTATAGCTGCTTATTTTACAAACAAGTACAATAGAGGTTTACGACTCATGCACTTCTTTTCAAGTCATTCCAATTTTTCAATAGATTTGGCATGCGTTATATCATTGGAATGTGTGATTATAAAGTTGCAACTGTCTGATGTTATTTTATATGGTTGAAAACAGATGGATTTTTCAACTTGTTAATATTTGTTGAGCCTAGATAATCTTAAATATCTGCTGTTTATAAAATATTCTTACATCTGCATTTTACAGATGGAAACAAAGGATTACATTTAAAATTTTTAAAAGATTTTTAAATATTACGGTTCTCAGACAACAATTCAACAAAAAACTGCTTGCCTCTAGGTGTTTAACTCTTTCCCGCCATTGACGAGTTAACTCGTCAATGAAGAGAAAACGCGTCCCTGCCAATGACGAGTATTTCCGGCTTTCCGCAATACCGCTATTACTGCTGTTAAAGGAATAGTCTACTCATTTTCAATATTAAACTATGTTATTACCTTAACCAAGAATTGCTGACACAGCCCTCCATCATCTGTGTGCGTGCACGTAAGCACTGGAGCGCGCTGCGACACTTCGATGGCATTTGGCTTGGCCCCGTTCATTCGATGGTACCAATCAGAGATAAAGTTAGAAGTGACCAAACACATCAACGTTTTTCCTATTTAAGACGAGTAGTTATACGAGCAAGTTTGGTGGTACAAAATAAAACATAGTGCTTTTCTAAGCGGATTTAAAAGAGGAACTATATTTTATGGCGTAATAGCACTTTTGGGAGTACTTCAACTCGGCGCAGTAACACCCTCCCTGGAGCGGACTTTTCAGGCGAGTCGAAGTACTCCCAAAAGTGCTATTACGCCATAAAATGTAGCTCCTCTTTTAAATCCGCTTAGAAAAGCGCTATGTTTTATTTTGTACCACCAAACTTGCTTGTATAACTACTCGTCTTAAATAGGAAAAACGTTGATGTGTTTGGTCACCTCCAACTCTATCACCGATTGGTACCATTGAATGAATGGGGCTAAGCTAAATGCTATCGAAGTGTCGCAGCGCGCTCCAGCGCCTACGTGCACGCACACAGATGATAGAGGGATGTATCAACTCTTCTTAGTTAAGGTAATAACATAGTTTAATATTGAAAATGAAAATGTAGACTATTCCTTTAATACTGCTCTTCCGCAACTTATAAAACTCGGAAGTATCACCCTAGGGCAAACAGCTTTATGTCCGTGTAAGTTTTGAGAATCGCTCTGCATCTGATCTCTATCAAAAGTCCTTCACAGAAATTGATTCATCTCAGCTTTTTGCTCAAAATTTAAGCAACCTACCCATATATGAGAGGTGATAAAAGAGAACTATTGAAGATAGGATGTCTGTTCTTTCATTTGATATATTGTATGTTCATATAGAAGAACATTTACTGGAAGGCATTAAACTTTTGTGAAAATCATAAAAAATTGGCTGACAACTTAAAAAAAAAACGCTGGCAGGGAAAGAGTTAATAAAGCCGGAAAATGTAACGTCAATACTAAAAAGCAATTAGCAATTTGGTAAACCATCTACCTGTTTGTGTTATTTTGTAGATGGTGTGTTCCCTGAAGACTTTTCCATCCTAACCACCATCAGGCCCAAAGCTGGGACCCAGTCGTTCCTTTTGTCCATCTATAATGAGAAAGGCATCCAGCAAATAGGTGTCGAGGTGGGACGCTCGCCTGTCTTCCAGTACGAGGATCGGACGGGCAAACCCGCCCCTGAGGATTACCCCCTGTTCCGCTCCCTCAACCTGGCCGACGGAAAGTAAGTTAGGCCTTGAAGTAGTCAGTATTTTTTTTTTTAGGGCTGTCTCGATTCATCCACAGAGAGCCATGCAGAGGTCATCAGACTTTTTCAGCAGGAAGTCCTTTGTTGCTCGCCAAGAGTTTCATTCTTGTTATTTTGTGCTTTTGTAGCTCACGGTCATTGGTTTGATCTCCAGAAATGCATGGACTGATAATACAGTCTGTATGCATTCAATTGTCTTCGGTGGTCTGTTAGACGGTGGGCGAGTCTCTCTGCTGTCATTCAAACCCGAGCGGGAGTAATTATGAGTTTATATGGACGCAAACTAATATTATGTCGCAGTGCACTGCTTGTTTAGCAAGTAAACATGCTGCACAGTGTTTTGTACATGAGTATGTGAGAGCTTTCTTTGAATTTTCAGCGCAATTGATGAAATAGGATCGCGCAACTTTCACACGCTTTCAAAACGAAACTACGGAGATCAGCCGCTTAGTTTTATCAATGAAAGGCTAAAAATAGCGCTGTTCACCGAATGTTCACGCCAGAAGTAAAAAAAGACGTAAAATATGTATTTAATACCTCAGATTAGATAAATGGGCGGAGAGAAAGCGGTCGCGTGTGGCTGTTCGAACGCATTCAACCACATATGCGTTCCGCAACTCAAAAGCGATCCGATCGAAAGTGGTTTCGACTACCTCTGGATGTGGTTGAAAGTGGACGAGCTCAAAACGTTTTGAACACCGTTTACACCTGGCATTAACGTCGTCCACTTGTGATCCGATCGACGAAAACGCATGTTAATGCCAAGTGTAAACAGCCTTTTATGTGCATGAAGTGTGATGTCAAAATACAAGCCTGCTGCAGATGCGTCTAAAAAGAGACGCTTGCGTTTGCGACATACTCATGCATAATCAGAGTTCACTGTTAAGGGAGTGTCTTGCGTGTATTTTGTGAACGTGACACCTCTTTTATCATAAACGACGCATGTGCAGCAGGCACGTATTTTGACAAGACAGGTGATGCACATGGTTCACATGACGCAACAAACACATATTTTGAATTCACCACCCTCGGAAGAGAAGTCACCGGCCGCCATTGCAAAATATTGTGTTCTTTATTGACATTAATGTTTGAAAAGTTGACAAATCAGAACCTTACATGACTGGTGTGATGTGGTTTCTGTATTAAGTTGAGCCAGAGGTCGACTAAGAATGACTCACAGTCATAAGCCTTTAAGATTTTGTGATATTGCAAAGAGAAAAATTTGGATCAGTTGGGGCAGGTGCTTGACATATGGAATAAATCCTCTGGATGACATCATCTAAGCACTATTTCTATGCAGAAGTTAGTTTACTGTTATTTGAACACAGTTTATTGTAACACCGCTTGAGTAAAAATGCAATTAAATGAAACATGCTGTATATTATGCAAGGAATAATTGACGATGAGCAATTGAATTATTCAAAAATAATGCACACCCAGGGTGGTAATGCGGCACGACATGAAGCGGACCAGATTATATTCAGATAATTCAAAGGACCGGTCAATTATTTCGCTTATACAGCCGTTACCACAGACATTGCCAAGACATTGCTCTGGTGGTTATTTAAAGACATTTGACAGTTCAGGTTTATCGAAATATAATGCATACCCTTGTAACATTTCTCAACCAATCAGAATAAAGTATTCAACAGACCCATGGTGTAACACGTCTTAAAGGTGCAGTGTGTAATATTTAGAAGGATCTTTTGACAGAAATGCAAATAATATACATAACTATATTATCAGGGGTGTATAAAGACCTTTCATAATGGACCGTTATGTGTTTATTACCTTAGAATGAGACGTTTTTATCTACATACACAGAGGGTCCCCTTACATGGAAGTCGCCGTTTTGTGCCGCCATGTTTTTACAGAAGCTCTTAACGGACAAACTTTTTTACTAAGTAGTTTCTGGCGATGACATGTTTGTCCGGTGGCGGCTACCGTAGCTTCTCTATGTGTTTCAAAAGCAAGAGGTGAGCAGTGGACTGAGCCTTTGGTTGCAATTCGAAAGCTCGCCACTAGATGCCGCTAAATTTTACACACTGCACCTTTAAAAGGGGACATTTCACAAGACTTTTTTGAAATGTCAAATAAATCTTTGGTGTCCCTAGACTATGTATGTGAAGTTCTAGCTAAAAAATACCCCATAAATAATTTTTATAACATGTTAAAATTGACACTTTGTAGGTGTGAACAAAAATTGATCTCTGCACTAAATGGCAGTGCTGTGGTTGGATAGTGCAGATTAAGGGGCAGTATTATCCCATTCTGACATCACAAGGGGAAAATACCAGTTTTTTTCACATGCTTGCGAAGAATGGTTTACCCGAACTAACTTATTGGGTTGATCGTTTTCACATTTTCTAGGTTGATAGAAGTACTGGGGACCCAATTATAGCACTTAAACATGAAAAAATACAGATTTTCATGATATGTCCCCTTTAAAGGCTTTATTGGCTTCAATGAGTCATAATTAAATTGATGTTTAATATGATCACAATTTACAGGTTATTATTTAGGGCAGTCGGTCAGAATAAGCATAACACACTGGATTAATGTGCTGTTTTGCTCCAAAACCGGTAATGTTCTGTGTGGAGGATTATAGTACTAATTCACTGCCTCATGCCGAAAGAATTACTGACACAAGTGGTATTTTAGAAATTATTCTTACGGTAATAGCAGAACAGATTAGCTGTCAGGAGCTTAATTTAACCTTTGACATGAAATTTCAATGCTTGACAAATTATTATGCTTCTATACGCTTAAAAGTAATGGGGTTAAAGGGTTCTTTGCAGCGATACCATAGAAGAACCATTTTTGTTTCTTAAAGAACCATTTAGTCAAAGAATAATTTCTTTCATAACTTTTTATAATTATTCTAAAGAACTCTTTCTCACTACGAGGAACCTTTTGTGAATCAAAAAGGTTCCTCAGATGTTAAAGGTTCTTTATGGCACCATTCAGCAAAAAAATGGTTCTTCTATGGTATCGTGAAGCACCTTTATTATTAAGAGTGTAGTTGCAATGATTATTTAAAAGGCTATGAAAAATGATAAATGTTGGTTGTATAGAGATTCAAATGATGAATATGTAAATCAAAGAGTATGATGTATATGTTAAAACGTTATATTGCAAGAGTTGGTGACATAATTGACATACTCAGTAAATAAAGATGCTTAAAGGAAAACACCACCGTTTTTCAATATTTTACTATGTTCTTACCTCAACTTAGATGGATTAATACATACCTATTTTTTCAATGCGTGCACTTTTAATCTTTGTACAGCATCTTGTGAATGTGTTAGCATTTAGCCTAGCCCCATTCATTCCTATGGCTCCAAACAGGGATGAATTTAGAAGCCACCAAACACTTTCATGTTTTCCCTATTTAAAGACTCTTACATGAGTAGTTACATGAGTAAGTATGGTGGCACAAAATAAAACTTTTGTTCGGAGCCATAGGAATGAATGGGGCTAGGCTAAATGCTAACACATTTAAAAACGCTGTACAAAGATTAAAAGTGTACTCAATTGAAGATGAGATGACTCACTGAGATATGTATTAATTCATCTAAGTTGAGGTAAGAACATAGTAAAATATTGAAAAACGGTGGTGTTTTCCTTTAAATATGCCAAAAAATGCATTGAAATAATATGTTGAATTGTTCTCTGATATCTACATAGAAGGTATGTGGCTTATTAAGTGCAAAAATTATCCAGAGACAGTTTTACATGTCCATTTACAACTCTAGGATTTGCCTTTAAAATGAAATAGTCTATTATTACCTTATTTGAAGGGTCACGAATAATAATGTTGAGCTTTGCTCTGATTGGCTGTTTCACAGAGCAGCTCTTTTGAGTAGCTCTGTGTGTGTAAAGAGACCTTAAGTTTGAGTCTGTATCAGACGAAGATACACATTTTGAGGAATAATCAATTGTTTGGAGATTGTTATCTGAGTGGCAAGTTTGTATATTTTTCAGTATGGACATGCCGTAACGTCGATAGTAGAACTACAGCCTTTCCCGGGATTTTATGACATTTTAAAATCCTATATATTATCAGGTTAATAAGTCATAAAGTATGGCATTGTGTTTACCTATCACACTTTTATCAGTCATTCACATCATTTGTTTAAACTACTTCCTAAGCACTTAAATTAAACAATCATCGGATTCGAGACACAAGTAGCCCTGTCTTACTGTAGCTGAGGTTTGCCAAGCACTTTAAAGACACGAGCCAGACTAAAGCTTTTCCCTACTGTTGAAGTGGATTATGGGAAATTGATCGCCCTTGTTTCTGTGCAATTGATATGTCTTTGAAATCTCGCCGTGGCTTGTTACTGAGATCCCGGCCAATGGTTTCAGCTCAATGTTTTGCGTGTACAGTTCAGTTTCTGTGCCTAACCTTTCTGACACACACTTTCTACAATGTTCGAGGTGCCTGTCATGCCGAATAATTCACGGAGGGATTTGGGTGGATTTTAATGAGTTTAATCCAAGGCCAAAGTTTGAAGGCTGGAATGTGGCCCACTCAGGCCGGAAATGTTATATCTCAGAAATGGAAATGCTATTAAATAAGATGTTGATCTTCTGCCTTTACTTTTGCATCTCAGGTGGCATCGTGTAGGCATCAGCGTTGAGAAGAAAACCGTGACCATAATAGTTGACTGTAAGAAGAAGCTGACCAAACCCTTGGCCAGGAGTGACCACGCCGGTATTGACACCAATGGCATAACCGTCTTTGGCACCAGGATCCTGGATGAGGAAGCTTTTGAGGTAAATCGGATTTTAGTGTAAAAAGACTTCATTTTAAAGGAATGCATGAGCGGCTAGAGAGACTATACATCAGCTTTGGATAATGAATAAATTGTCTTGTCTTTGATGTGTTTCGTTTTACACTAAGAACATCTGTCCATCTGAGAGGAGTCGAGTAAATAAGAGCTGGTAAAATATTTATGGTCCTGCCCTGGAAACCGCTGCAAAACGTGCCGTTCATTTAATGACAAATAAAACTAGCATGTGGCTGAAAGTAACTAGCCTATAAATAAGAGCTTCAACCTTTAAATTCTGCTTTATTAGTATAAGATGGTTTGCTGGGCTTGGCCATGATAGTTCTAGTCAAGGTGGTCTTCAGATAGTTTTGCTGGTCTACATGCTGGTCTTCAAAACCAGCCTGAACATGATCATTTCCTTTTGACTACGTTTTACTGTTTACAGTCTTCCAAACAAGTAGTTCAAGATGTTTAGTTATGATAAATGGCAACATTGCACACAATTGTTTGTGCCATATGTATTGTGTTGCCGTAAGCTAACACTTATTGCATTAGCATCCTTTATTGCTGTTTTTGTTCTTGCAAGAGAAAGATTGGTATTTACGCTTTGTGTCCTTGGTCTGTTGTTAGCAATTTTTTTTTGTTGGTAGCACCAAACATTGCATTGTGTGTTTTTGTTTCCTCTGGTCAGTAACTTTAACAGGGCTGCTTTCAACCAGAATCAGAAAAGGTGTTTAAAAGGTTCTTCACAGCAATGACATAGAATACACAATGTTTGGTTCCCCAAGGTTTTTATGGATACATTTGGTTCATACGTTAGGAATAATTGACGACGGGACGTTGAATTACGGTATTAGAAAAATAATCCATCTCGTGTGTGCATTATTTTTCAATAATTCTTCGGCCCGGAGTCAATTTTTCTGTTTATGCTACGGTTACCACACTTCAAGACATCAAATACATGATATATTTAAAGGGATTTGTGTACTTAAATCGCTATTGCGAGTAACGTTAGGATTATTTTTTCTCCGTCTCATCCAATGGCTCTTTTGCTTGTTCCAAAACATAATTTTAAAGCTGGCAATGGAGGCTTGAGCCGTTGATAGCATTCTAATGCAGTTATCAGAAAGAGAGCGAGAGCGACAGAGACACAAAAGCCCTTTTCACACAGAAATAGAGAAAGAAAGAAAAAGAGCGAGAGAGAGAGAGAGAGAGAGAGAGAGAGAGAGGACGAGGGAGCGAGCGAGCAAGAGCGAGAGATTGTGTGAATGAGGCTACCTCTGTGCGTCTCTAAACAGAGCTGTTTTTGCCTCTGAAAATCGTCTGTCATGTTGTTTTTGTTAGTCCGTTATTACAGTTAACTATGCGAAGTGATATGGAACTGTAATGTGGTCAAGAGAGCTTCCTGGAACTACGTTCGCCACGCGTTTCCCAGAAAATAATTGCACACTTCAGAGCGTTCATCAGCCAATCAGATTCAAGCATTCAACAGACCCGTAGTATAACCCAAAGTAAACGATGACGCGAGTTATTGTCTCCAACGTAAATCTCTTTTCTTGGACTTCAACAAACACACGGATTATAGGCAACAGTTTACGTCCTGGGATTTATGATGTTGCGAAAACCGACATTATCATAATTCCTCCCTCTTGGACTCGAAGCCTGTAAATTAACTCCTGTTAGCAACCAAATCTTTTAAACATGGTAAGGAGCGTCACATTTCCTGCTGACATCAATCAGGGAAAGTTTTGTAAAATCCGTGCGTTTCAGGAAGACAGGGAAATCTGGAGCTCCAAAAATGTATGGTATGTGGAAAATAATGTGTTTTTTAACCATAAATCACACAAACACATTGTATTATAGTAGTAGTAGGTGTTTTTTAAGAGTGTTGCTTCGGTTTGAACAAAATATCGAGAATCATTTTATAAGTAGCAATGGTGGATATGGGTTCTTTGAACATATAACTGTACTGCGGGTAACACAGACAAGCCTTGTGTGCCTTTTGTTTTCCTTTAAGCACTTGGGTTTTCCCCTTACATCCGGTTATGAAGGCTTCATTCACCTTGTAATTAAAGCTTCTTAGAGTCAAAGGTCTCTTCATTTAAAGATTAATCTGGCCATTTGCTCTGGGCTTAATTTGACATGACAGATGGCTAAAGTTGTATATGCATGACAGTGATACTACTAAAGATGGTCTGAATTGTATTGTAATGTGCTTTAAGGATAACCAAACTTTTAAATATTAAAGAAATCTTTAATATATTTTTACTGAAAAAATAATATATGTTTCTTAGTATACTCAACTGGAGGCCATCCTTCCAATATATAAGTGACATTTCTTCATAATTAAAATTAAAGTCCATATATACCAGGTGAATAAAAATGTTAGCTACATATTGGACAGCTTGGGGTGAGTAAACTAACAGCAAACTTTCATTTTTCTGTCAACTATCCATATAATTTGGGGATGTGATGTTGGTTTTGGATACATATGCAAATGGCTTCAGGCGTTTATGTTTGTAATTTGACAGCAACCACGATAACATTTCTATTCACTAACTGGAAACTTCTCGATTTAAGAAATCAGGTTACAGTACTCTTTAAAATTGTATCCTGCTGTATAAAACACACACATTGCATCACATCTTGTGGGATTTAGTCGAGTTCAGAATAGTAGTAAATTAAATTATTAATCTGTTATTGCTGTGGTGTGATATGACATATTAATGTACAGTATAAATGTATAATGTCATTATTTAGTATGTATTCATGTCCAAACGTCAGTGTGACTGTGTGCAGTGTAATTTAGCTTTTTTCACAGCTTGTATTCAGTTTTATTGTGTTGTTTTGTGTGTTTGCTCTCTTAAAGTCACAGTTAAGGTAGTGTGGAATGTGCAGGGTCACATTGAGTTAAAGCTGTAAATAAGGATGTACAATGGCCCGATTGACAGGTGATATTGAATTGCTTTGCTTCGTAGTAAGAAGGGGGCCAGATTGAGGTCTTCGGTCGGTGTTTGCATGTGGGAGTCTGAGAGTCTGGTTACAGGGGGATTGGAAAAGACACCTAATATAATTTATTATTTATTTCTTTAAAACGTTTTTAAAGGACGTTTTGTTAGCATTGCGACATTATGTCTGATTGACAAGACAAAAAAGAGGCAGAAGTCATGAAATTGAAACATGGCCCACATGAGGCTTAAACCTGGTTCCCAATGAATACCTGGAATACGTTCATGCAGAACTGAGTACTGTTTATAATCCACTTCTTTATTAACAACAGTGTTAAGATATTAGGTAAAGGTCATTTAAAGTGATCTTGAATACAGTTCAGTTTCAGAATCTATTTTTTATTTCTTGCTTTAGGAATCTGCATATTTATAGATCGCAGCGAGAGGTATGGCCAGTATTTAAATTCAGGATCTCAGTTGGGATTTGTGTGGGTCGAAACACAAGGTCTCTGTGTGAGGGCATGAAAACTGTGTCTGTTCCTAATGCATGCAGACTTCTGAAGTGTATTCTGGGAAATATGAAGGAAATACCTGGTCGAACCCACAGGAGTGACATCCCTTACTGAGGCCTGGATGAATCAACACTTTGTAAGGCTTGTAAAGAAGCCTTTGATTTATGCAGACTCAGAATGAGTTTAAAAGTGTACGGTATACTGGGTTCCTTGGAAAAAAATAAGGATGTACTTCTAGAAAAAAAAATAGTGCCATGTTTTTTATTTTATTTTTTTACAGTGAATTTCTGCAGTGCTCTCTGATAAGCTTTGTATAACAGCTTGAGAAACACATTCACACTTTTCAGAGCTTCTGAGTGACAAGGTTGTTGTCTTAATTGCTATATTGTCTGAGAGGTGACCACAGCTAATGTTATTGGTTGTGTTATGCAGCCAATCAGCTCGCAGCCCTTAGCTCGGGTACATCAAAGGTCACCGCTGTTTTGGTTTTACGCATTTTGCTTGCCACTATTGGCTCGCTGCAGTTCTGTAATTAAAGCATTTAAGTTCAATTGAATGACCCAAGAAAATAACCCAAATGTTGTAAAGCTGAGACATTACGGCACTTAATGACGGGTGTCCTACTGTGCTACGTTGCTATTTGAATGGTTTACTATATGCTCAAGCTGGGGGTCTGAAAGTCATATACTTTTTCACACACACCGGAACTTCTAGACAAACTACCGGCTTTATAACCAGCCTGAGATGTTTACAAATGACTCGTGGGTCATTAGCAACACGCATCTTCTTTCCTACTGCATAGATGTGACTTGCTATAAAACATTTAATCTATTGTATGTTACCTGACCTGACCCCTGTCATATAAGGGTGATGTAGTCGATTGAATCATATTAAATAATCTTTTTTACTTTAAAGGTGCAGTGTGTAATTTTTAGAAGGATCTCTCGACAGAAATGCAAAATAATATACAAAACTATATTATCAGGGGTGTAAAGACTTTTCATAATGAACCGTTATGTGTTTATTACCTTAGAATGAGACGTTTTTATCTACATACACGAGGGTCGCCTTACATGGAAGTCGCCATTTTGTGCCGCCATGTTTCTACAGAAGCCCTTAACGGACAAACTTTGTTATCTCCGACGATGGCATGTTTGTCCGGTGGTGGCTACTGTAGCTTCTCTATGTGTTTCAAAAGCAAGAGGTGAGCAGTGGACTGAGCCGTTGGTTGCAATTTGCAACCTCACCACCAGATGCCGCTAAAATTTACACACTGCACCTTTAATGAAACCAGTTCCTTTTTGGCCATAATGCCATTTTTGATGAGAAACATCTGAGAAAAGTCGATAAATAAAACAACTTTTAAATGCTAATTGGTTGATGGGTGCTGTCTTGGCACCAGTCTCCAATGCCATGCCTGAATTTTGTGACCAATCCTGGCTTATCTGGTAAAATCTCACAATGGTGCCAACAGCAATTCAGCATGTAGCTTTGCATAATATTATATGATATGGTTTGTCCTGAAGCATAATAGTATTTAAAGGCGGAGTCCACGATGTTTGAAAAACGCGTTGGAAAAGGAGACGGGCCGGCTACCAAAACACACTTATAGCCAATCAAATCAAATCAAATGCTGGGTTGCGTATGTGTGGGGCGGGTCTATCAACAGAAGGTCCAGATTCTATTGGGGTAGGGGCGTGTTTGTTTAGGTGATTTCAAATATCAACATTGGCTTTCAAACATCATGGACTCCGCCTTTAAGTATCAGCTTTGTTTCAGGTGTTTCTTTTAAAAACGCCTTTAGAAAAAATTAACAGACAAGCCCAACTGGTAGAGCATTACAATAGCAGCCCAAAGGTAACAGAGTCGATTCCCAGGGAGTACCCGTACTTTAAAAACATACAGTGTGGATGCACTGTAATTTGCTTGGGCTATAAGCATCCCCCAAATGCATACATGTATTTCTTTGCATTTCAATAATTATAGTTAGTGTGCAAGCTTATTTGCTTTGGGAGGTTAGAATGACTAAAATAAAAATGATGGCATGAAACATGCTATTCAGTTTTAATGAGGAGGTTAAGCATCCTCTTGTTTTACTGGGCACACCTGAGCATTTTGTTTATTCAGTTGGGTTACAGAGTGTAGAGCAGTGTAAACACACACGCACACACACACACACACATATACACATACACATATGCACACACACACACACACACACACACGCATGTACACACACAAGCCGTCCTCTAACAAGTTGCAGCCTGCTGTGGTTGCCTCCCTGCTAGATATCATAGTCTCTCTGTCGGTCTCTCTCTCTCTCTCTCTCTCTCTCTTTCTCTCTCTCTCTCTTTCATGCCATATGGGAATTTTAATACTAATGCTTCTTAGCAGGTCCAGGTTTCATAACCAATATCAGCCCATGATAGTGCTTGAAAGCTTCACACATCACATAAGGAAGATCTGGACCATATATAGTTTATAAGGCCTAAAATATGGACATATGGCCTAAAAATCCAAAAGATATATATGTGCTATTGGCACAAAACAGAATTTATTACAGTAATTTGGTGACTGTTTTCTTATGTGTTTAATAAGGTGTTGACCAACAGGTTTAATGAACTGTTGCTTATCCATAACATACTCAACAGATTTTATCTGAGATGTTTCCTTTTGGGATTCCTCTAACCAGGTGTTCGTGATTACACACGTTTTATATACTGGGTTATAAACTTTAACAAAGAGAGCAGAATTTCCCATTGTGTGGATAATTAGTTTTTTGGCAATACTAGAGAGAGAATGACTCAAATACACATTGTAATACATTGTTAGTTAACTACATTTTAAAGGGTAAGCACACAACTAATTCTAACCATTGACTTCCATAGTAGGAAAACAAATATTACGAAAGTATTATGATAAATGATGAAGAAGATATTTTGATAAATGATGGTAAGCACACCAAGTTAATGGTACCCATTGAATTCCATCATATTTTTTTCCTACTATGGAAGTCAATGATTACAACAATCATTAATTAAAATATCTTCCTTTGTGTTCATCAGAAAAAAGAAATTCATTCAGGTTTAGAACAACATGAGGATGAGAAAATGATGACAGAATTTTCATTTTTGGGTGAACTATCCCTTTAATGTACGTTCAATGTGCCTTAATATTGTTACATATTTATGCTGTGCTACAATATGATTATTTACATTTATGTTTATGCGTTTGGCAGACTTTTTATCAAAAGCGATACATTTTATCAGTATATGGGGTGATTTCCGAGACAGGGATTAGCTTAAGCCAAAACTAGGCCTTAGTTTAATTCGGAAATATATCTAGTTTTATCAAACATGCATTACTAAAAACATTACTTGTGTGCATTTTGAGGCAAACCAAAGGGCACTGATGTATTTTAAGATATGCCAGTGCAAGTTGTTTTCAGTTTGGACAGCTCTTATTTTAGTCTAGGACTAGTCTAATACCTGTACAGAAAACCGCCCCTATGTGTTCCCTTGTGTTAAAGTTAACTTTGCGCTGCTAGTGGAAAATACTACCAACATCAGCATCCAGGACCGGATCTGTCAGTATTATAATTTAATAAAGGTTTTCTTTGATGTATTGAGCATACGTATCTTACAGTGTGTGTCTTTTTGTCTTTCTCTCAGGGTGATATCCAACAGCTACTGATCGTGGCTGATCCCAAAGCAGCCTACGACTACTGTGAACACTACAGCCCAGACTGTCACGTACCTCACAAAGACACATTACAAGCACAGGAACCAGAGGAGGAGGTTAGTCAGCAGGACATACTATGACCTTCAGAGGAAAGGGTCTTTGCCGCCGTGCCCACAATACCCACATGCCAACTCTTTTGACCCTGTGACACTAAATGCCGAGTTCAGACTGCACGATTTTAGCCCTGATTTTGACTCGCCGACAGGTTTTGAGAAATCCCAGACAAATGCCCGAAATCACAGTGTGAATGATCAAAAACACGACGAGTCGTGAGATACCCGTGAGATATTTGGCTTGCTAAATATCTGGACCTGTCAGCAAATCAAAATCATGCCATGTAAAATATGTTTTAACTGAAAATAACATTGCACTTCTTCCGTGCGTTGGGCTGTGAGACGTAGTTTGCGGACCGGGACCAAGTTGTTGGCGATTCTTCCTATGGTAAAGTTATGTCGTGTGAAACCCCCTGTCGCCGATCCGTGTGAAAACAGCAGTGACTGAACGCTACCCCAGATAGTCATGCAGTATGAAAAGATATATGACCCGACTACTTCGAAAATCGTGCAGTCTGAACTCGGCATTACTTGTTCTTATATAACAAAAAGGGGAACTATACAATTGATGTTGTGATCTTATGTCACTATTTGGCCCGCAGTTTCTATTTAATAACAAAGCAAACTAAGAAAATCATACATTGGTGAAAGTTATATCGGTCTATAAAACTTATTTCAAGCATTTGGGTTTTTAAATATAGTTCATATAGAAATTGATAGATGCAGAAAATGCATGCAACAATAGATCAAAGACAGAAAGGTCAATAGCACCCTGTCTTTACCATGACAATTCGGATATCTGTAATCACAAACACCACATTGATTTTAACCATTACATCCGGCTGAAGCTGGAAGTGGGTTGCCATATCCGTGAGACATCAATAAACTTCTTTATAATTCCCAAACGTGTGGCTGAGATGCTGTTCTCATAAGAGGAATGAATTACCCGCTGGCTGTTGTATGAGAATTCATATTGTGTATAAAGATTACTTGTGTTGAAGCTATGTGTTTGAGTCGGTGGATTAGTGAGCCTTCTTGCTGTTTTGGTGGGTGTTATTTATGTGGAAATGAGAGGAAACTGTGAAAACTCCATTAGATGAAAGTTATTAAACTGTTTATTCATTAATTATCATCGTAATTGATGAATGAGTATCTGGTCATGCCCTTTTTCATAAAATTGACTTTGAAAAGCTGAATCTAACATTTTATTATAATATTAATATCTAAATGAAGTTTATTTAACTAAGTTCAGGAAGTGCATGGCCATGTAATCCAACCAATCAGCGCAAAGATATTTTGTATATTTTGTTTAATTTTCATCTCATTTTGGTGTGCTACTTTAAAAAAAGTTTGAGTATTTTATTGGTTTGTAGTCCAACTCAGATTCATTAACTTAATTAAACTAAAAAAAGTGTAATATTAATACAAGTATTTTCAAGAATCTTCAGTATTGTTTCGGCCCATTTCGGTGCGTCACTAGTTGTAACCAAGAAATAGCTTTGTTCTAATTTGGCATCATATATAGCAAGGTATTAAGACCCCCTCGAAAAAGAGATGGATCATCTCAAGGGGCTATCCTTAAATAAATAAATAAATAAATAAGTATTACCAATTCTAAATGCAACTACTGTATATTCAAATCATATGATCATGCATTTAGGATAATAAATAAAGCGACTTTTAGGGGAAGTATTTGCTGCTGAGTCCAATTCAACTCAGCATTTTTAACATAAAAAAGTATGCTAAAATACAATTAGCATAAAATTGACCATCATTTTTTAGAAGCAGTTTGAGCCTAAACCTAAAGCAAAACCAAGCTTAAGTTACACTACTGATAAGCTTCAATTCATCTATATTCAGTATATTCGCACAAACTATAATGCACAGGATATGTACATACTGTGTGTAAAGTTAATTATAATTAAAATTCCAGTAAACACATAAAGTTTTATAGCTAATGTAACTTTGAAATGTGTTTGAAATAAGAATTTCTTTAGATCTGAGTCTATAATCTGCCCTGTTTTAAAAAGGGAGACTGTAATTTCCACACTGAAACTCCATATAGTTTTAAGCGACTTCAGGCATTGGCTTTTATCTTTGTTTCACGACTGTCCCTAATGTACCCTTTGATTTAGCCTCTGTAAACCCACCTGTATCAAAATAAGTACATCAGGTGTTACACATTAAAGTAATGAATACAATACGTATGTGCATCTCTCACATAATAATTAGTCAATCCTGTAAGTCTAACTTAACCTTTTTTGTTTGCTGTTTTATTAAGCATCCTTGAGACACAGCAGTCTAATGTGACAAGTCTCATTTGGATTTGACACATTGTAAAACAAAACTAAACCATAACAGTATGTAATGCACCCAAAGGGTAGATTACATTCTCCATATAGAGCTATACATTGTTTGGACATGCTTTACTAACCTCTCTCTTGTCCTCTCCCTGTATGCAGTACACAACTGATAGCGAATTGGGTGATTTATATGAATATTATGATGGAACGACCCCAACAGCGACAGATGAATATTCTGAGCCGCAGGTAAATGCAGGAATCGTGATGCGTTTGTGATGTCATGTGGCGTCTTGCTGTCAGTCTTGGAATCTTTTGGCTCCTCCCCTTTATTGTTCTTTATGACATAGGGCAAAAGTATGAGATCTAAAGATCATATGTTTATATTTCATTACATAATATTAATATTAATCCACTTTAATGCATTAACGCACCTTGAACTTGTTTAAATAGTTCACATACTTTTGCCCATGTAGTGTATGTTTGTCCATGTATGTGGTTAATGTCTATTCCAGTTTTGTCTTGTGTGTGAACTCATCTCGGTTAAACCTTGGATACTGTTTATTGAACGCTTATTTGATTCCCTGACTAAGTTTCAGGATAACTGGAATTTTTTTGAAGCAAGTCTGAAGTTTGATTTTCATATCAAAACTAATGCCAATTAATCCTTGCTTAAAGGATTAGTCCATTTTTTTTTAAGAAAATCCAGATAATTTACTCACCACCATGTCATCCAAAACGTTGATGTCTTTCTTTGTGCAGTCGAGAAGAAATTATGTTTTTTGAGGAAAACATTCCAGGATTTTTCTAATTTTAATGGACTTTAATGGACCCCAATACTTAACACTTAACAGTTTTAATGAAGTTTAAAATCGCATAAGGGTCTTATCTAGCGAAACGATTGTCATTTTTGGCAATAAAAGTAAAAATATGCAGTTTTAAACCACAACTTCTCATCTATCTCGGGTCCTGTGACGCGCCAGCACGACCTCACGCAATATGTCATCACGTCAAGAGGTCACGGATGACGTATGCGAAACTACGCCCCAGTGTTTACAAGTGTGGAGAAAGAGGACCGTTCTGACGTTGTTGTATGTTGAATGATACTAAATAATGTCTTTGTGTCAGTTTATTGTTTAAAATGGTCTGCAAATGTGTGTTTCATATATGTAACATGTGAACTTTCCACGTCGTTACGCAATTACATGAGGTCGCGCTGGCTCGTCACACAGCCGGAGGAAGAAGAGAAGTTGTGCTTTAAAAGTGCATATTTTAAAATTTTCTTGTCAAAAATGACAATCGTTTCGCTAGATAAGACCCTTATGCCTTGTTTGGGATCGTTCAGAGTTCTTTAAAACTGCAATCCCAAACTGCATCAAAACTGCTATGTGTTGGGGTCCATTAAAGTCCTTTAAAATGAGAAAAATCCTGGAATGTTTTCCTCAAAAAACATAATTTCTTCTCGACTGAACAATAAAAAACATCAACATTTTGAATGATATAATTGTGAGTAAATTATCTGGATTTTTTTAAAGAAAACGGACTAATCCTTTAATGTTTTCCTAAATATTTAATGAAATTTCAAGTTGAAGGCTCTTGGGAATTCGATCATATATGCCATTCTGAATGTTTTGATGTGCTTTGTCTGTTTTACCTTCACCGTAACCTTTCCCAGAGAGTGAAACGTAGTGTCCCCAAGACATTGAAGAGGACGAAAAAGACCCCAACATTTTTTCACCAACCCTATAAGTTCCAGACTCTAAAAAAGGCGGCAATTAAAATGTTAGCCACTAAGAAGAAGAGTTTTGGACACCCGCATTTAACATCATCGAGACACGCCAATCTAGGGGTAATATTACACGAATAGTTCAGATGTGAACACATCAAGATCTCTCTTTCAGTGAGGGAAATCTCTGATGATAGTCTGAGCTTGCCGTCCGCCATCTTCTCTACACTAGACCGTCCGGGGACGCAGGGGTTCGACCCTGTAACGCTTGTCGTTTCATTCCTTGTAATTCCTACTTTCTTATTTTCTTCCCCCTTTCCTCTTACTGTAAACTGCTGTAGCCTAACAATGTAGACGACGGGGGCTATACAGAAAGTGATATTGACTACGGAACGGTAGATGCTACCGAAACTCTGTCTCCGGTTGAAACCTCCGGACCAAACCAGGTAATTCTTCGATTTTCCTGTAAGCTTTGTTGTGGTGTGGCGATGGTCATTAAAGTTTGGGAGAAGAACGAGGAAAATGTATGGACAAGGAAGTATTTGATATGAAATGACAAAGACAAAACAACAACAATCGCAATTGTTTTGTGTTTTTCTACTCGGGGACTGTCATTTCAAAAAATGTCATAAATCTGAAATTGTGCACGAAATTCGCCAAGTTTTACATTTGGCGGATCACTTCATGTACAATTCTAAAATATTAAGTCAATATTTCTCAGTGCCATGCCATTTATGTCTGCTTTATAGTGATGTTCAGGGCTACATTTAAGACAAATCTGCCGTGTTTGATTACCAACACTGCAAAAAATTATTTTCAAGAAAAAAAAAATCTTAGTATTTTTGTCTTGTTTTCAGTAAAAATATCAAAAAATTCTTAAATTAAGATGCTTTTTCTTGATGAGCAAAACGACCCAAGAAAATAAGTCTAGTTTTAAGACCAAAAATATCAAATTTAAGTGATTTTGTGCATAAAACAAGTAAAACAAATCTGCCAGGGGTGAGCACATTTTTCTGGAATTTTTCTTAAATTTAGTGTTTAAGAAAAATTTTCAAGAATTTGTGCATAAAACAAGCTAAAAAATCTGCCAATGGGGTAAGCAATTTTTTCTTGAATTTTTCTTGAATTTAGTGTTTAAGAAAATTTAAAAGTTTTTTTGCTTATCCAATTGCCAGATTTTTTTGCTTGTTTTATGCACAAAATCACTTAAATTTGATATTTTTGGTCTAAAAACTAAACTTATTTTCGCAGGTCGTTTTGGTCTTCAAGAAAAAGCATCTTAATTTAAGTATTTTTAGATATTTTACTGAAAACAAGACAGAAATACTAAGAAGTTTTTTTTCTTGAAAATCATTTTTTGCAGTGAATATTGGAGGTTTAAAATTTACTGATACACGTTGCCTATTTTGTAGTCCTAACATCACTAATAAGATAATGCGACAGTTTGTTTCCTAAGCAAGGTGATGTAAAGCATCCACATGCTGATGTGAACATCCAATGAAACATTCAAAAGAAACATCACAGTATTTACCTTTAGCCTTGTTGAAAATTTCTGCACTGTCAGAAAAAAATGGGCAGAAATGGCCCCAAACTGTCTCTGGGGCAGTATCCCAGTTTAAAAATGTCCTAATATGTACCATTTAGGTACAGATGTGTATACATTTGATACCATTATGTACCTTTAAGGTACTTATATGCACTCCTTGGTACCAGTATGTACTCAAAGGTGTACTTTTTTCCCCAGTGACAGCTAGGAGCCATTATTTGACTTTTTTCTGATAGTGTGGCATTGCTGGTTTGCTTATATTGGTGTCAATGGTCTGCAAAATCACTGCAAAAAATTATTTTCAAGAAAAAAAATCTTAGTATTTTTGTCTTGTTTTCAGTAAAAATATCTAAAAATTTTTAAATTAAGATGTTTTGTCTTGATGAGCAAAACGACCCAAGAAAATAAGTCTAGTTTTTAGACCAAAAATATCAAATTTAAGTGATTTTGTGCATAAAACAAGCAAAATATCTGCCAATGGGTAAAGCAAACTTTTCTTGAATTTAGTGTTTAAGAAAAATGTTCAAGATTTTTTGCTTACCACATTGGCAGATTATTTTGCTTGTTTTGTGCACAAGATCACTTAGATTTGATATTTTTGGTCTGGAAGCTGGACTTGTTTTCTTGGGTCGTTTTGCTCATCAAAAAAAAAAAAAACTGAAAAAAATTACTGAAAACAAGACAAAAATACTAAGACTTTTTTTCTTGTAAATCATTTTTTGCAGTGTTTGTATTTGTGTTTATTTCAGTGTGTGTCAAATGCATTGAATAGAGTAACAGTCCCAGGTACTTTATATTTAAAATTTTAACATGTTAACTGTTACTGTATTCTGCATTTGATCACACCATACATGCTTTAATTTGTGCAAATACAGTATATAAACCTCTCAGACTTCATGTATATCTGTCTTGTTTTAACTTTTAAAAAAATTATTGCTTTTTAACAGTATGCTTATTGTGTAAAAAAAGACAGAAATATATTGAAGTCTCTTATAGACTGCATAGTTATTTAAAATGTTAATCTTTAAGTTAATGCTTTATTTGTCCCTCTGTTAATAAAACGCTTACACGCATTCACAAAGCCCATTTTGCTCAAATTAACAATAGCTATATTTTAACTTTTTTTTAATCAAATTTATTTATTCTTAACGGGACAATAAAGCATTACCTTTTTGCTGCCCAAAATTAAAATGCTTTTCCTAATATGCTCTGCATTAGAATATAAACACAGTAGTATTTGCTTTAACTAACATCCATTTTCCCTCCGGTGCACAAACCCTCCTCCTACCACATTATCTGGATAAAATAAGGCTGAGGAAGAAGAGGGTTTTAGTGACTTTGTCACTGAGACGCACGAGGTTGCTCTGGACCCGACCGCTGCCCCGGAGGCTGTGTTGCCCGGTGGTACCACTGAGCCTGTTGGAGTGGATGCGTATGACTTTAAGGAGTATGATCTTAAGGAGTATGATGTGACTGGGCTTGATAAAAATCAGTATGAGTACGGAGCGTACGATGAGTTCGGCAATGTTGCTCCGAACCCCACGGCCAATTATGAGGACGCTTTTGGCCCGGGGGTCGCCGCGGAAACCGACATAGATGAGACCGAAGTGAGGTCGGAAGTAAGTATGGATCCGAGCTGCATGAAGAGCTGATCGGGCTGTTGTGCTCGAATTCTTGGTTGTGCATCCTATTCTGCATGGGGTCAAACTTCTGGTTTGACTTTTTCGGTGGATTGGTTTATGCTAAAGGACTTAAAGATGAATATTCTTTCATAATTTACTTGCATGGATCGGTGAATGGTGATAGTTTACCCAATATGTCTTTAACCTATTCCTATTGTTTGTCTTTGGCATGTCTTAAACATACTTTAGAGACCTATGCACCTTCTCAATTTGACTGAATTTCCTGATCTTAAAAAAATCAGATTTTTCCCTTTCACCCATTAAGTCATCCACAGCACACTTACATAAACACACAAATCTTTACACGGACGCACTCAACCTGTGATTTGAACTCCCTGACTGTCAGTGCCTTATCTCCCGTGGTGCCCCAGGGACACAGCAATTACCCCATACCACAGACCCAGCTGTCTGCACATACACACCCTTCTCCTCCTCCTTTCCCTAAAGAAGCTCATACTTCCCCCATATATTTTCCAAACTTTCAGCGCACCAGTAGCCGTCTTACCACCCACCTGAGCACAGGTTCAAGGGTGTGATGATGTCATAGTTTACTACGGTATATTTCACACATATATTTCTCATTCACTTAACACACTATCTATCTATCTATCTATCTATCTATCTATCTATCTATCTATCTATCTATCTATCTATCTATCTATCTATCTATCTATCTATCTATCTATCTATCTATCTATCTATCTATCTATCTATCTATCTAATCTCATTTTTTATTACTTTATGTCTAATTGCAGGTTGGAGGAGGTGCTGTTTCGGGACAGAAAGGAGAAAAGGGAGAGCCTGCAGTTATTGAGCCGGTGGGTTAGAGACAACAATGCACAAACCTAACCTTCAACACTTAAAGGGGACATATCATGAAAATCTGACTTTTTCCATGTTTAAGTGCTATAATTGGGTCCCCAAGGCTATCAAACTAGAAAATGTGAAAAAGAACAACCCAGTAACTTAGTTATAGTAAACCATTCTCTGCAAGGATGCGAAAAATTGGGTCATTGAAATTTGGCTCTCCTTATGATGTCATAAGGCTCGTTTGCATTTTAAAGGACACACCCAAAACGGCACATTTTTGCATACACCTACAAAAGTGGCAATTTTAACATGCTATAATAATGTATATGGTATTTTGAGCTTATATGTCATCTGGGGACACCAAAGATTTATTTTACATCTTTAAAAAATTCTTGTGACATGTCCCCTTTAAGATTAAATACCTTGTAAAGTTTAAATCGGACAGCTTTAACTTTTAGTTCATGTTTGTTTGCTTTAAGGGAAGGTTTATTGTAGTACCCTACACTGTAAAAAAAACTCCGCAGAAATTACAATGTTATTGCAGCTGGGTTGCCGGCAACTCACCGCAGATCCAAATGTATGTTCCTCACTGGCAAGAGTTTGCTCAAAGTTAAATAAATTCTTAACATTAAAAAGTCTCTATCATTACAGAATAAAACCATACAACAACAGCCTCATGCAAAGCATTCTGGGAACCAGAAATCATCATCATCAACCTTTTTCTGTTTTTTGCTTCAGATTTTGTTTCCCAAAATGTTCTGCTTGATGCTGTCCTTTAGTTCTACTCTGCAAAGACAAAGACCTGCAAATGTTCAATGTTCATTTAACCTTGAACAAAATGTTGCCAGCAAATAACACAAATTCAAATCCACGGCAAATTACCGGCAACCCAGCTGCAATTTCTACGGATTTTTTTTTATATGTAATCCATTTTAACATACTGTTATGGTTTTTTATAGGGAATGCTTATTGAGGGGCCCGCTGGACCACCTGGCCCTACCGTAAGTTACCTACCAGTACATTTCTCACTTACATCAGTTGCATCTTGCATTTTTCTACTTATGTGACCAACATTTGAGCTATCATTGTATTCTGATTTGTCTTTAACTTCATTTGATTTTCTTTGTTTTTAGGGACTACCTGGTCCTCCAGGTTTGCAAGGTCCCCCTGGCCCTGGTGGAGATCCAGGTGACAGGGTGAGAAACGATTACTGAGATCATTCCATGGTCCCATCTGGGCTCATGAAAGTTTCATGTTTTGCAAGATTATTTGTTTTTATTAAAAAATTATTCACATTATAGCCACAAACAGTGCTAAATAGCACTAAAAGTGATTCACTGGCTCGTAATCATAGGGGAACCATTTTAAGTGCTGTATAGCACCTATATACAGGTACTCTGTGTAGAACCATATTGTGCTATTATAGAACCATATCTGGTGCTATGGTGGTGCTTTATCACCCCCGGATGGTTCTTCTTAGGTGCTTTATAGATGGTACAGTATATAGCACTAAAAATAGTTCCCCTATGATTTCAAGCTTTTAGTGCTATTTACCACCAATATTTTTTTAGACTGCATGGCTAAGAGAGATAAGATCTAAAGTTCAAACAGTCATGTGATGTACAGTAAACATAAACACAAAATGGATTTAGAAAAGATGTCTTGTGTTTGTCAGCTGCAAAAAGTCATAAAGACATGTCAGCAACAAATAAATAATGCTAATTTATTCTGAACAGGGTCATGGCCGAGTCCTGACCCCAGGGCTCCATTTACACTCTTTCCTCTTGACATTCGAATGTAAAACGGACCTAAGATGTTTTATTTTAAATCACACAATGATGAAACTTTCTATCTGTCAAAAATTGGAAATATATAATATATTGAGTGCATCACAATGAGTGGCTATTTTTTAGTAATTAAATTCAAGCAAACAATTCACAGGCACCCCGAATCTGTTTGTGTAGGCAAAACACATCCACTGTCTCGAACTGTTTGAGGATAATTATCATTAAAAAATCTCACACCCACTCCAAAGTCTGTCTGGCACTCTGATATTAGGTTTATATTGTGAATATGGCATGTCTTTGTAAACACACACACACAAGGATGATACTGATAAAACTAACAGACATGCTGCTGCACAATATCCTCATCAGTAAATCTGATATAATGATAATGCTATTTAAATAGTAAGAATAAGAGCTTAGTAATAGTTTAAAAAGTTAAACTACAGCTTGCAGAAATGCTATAGCAAATATTAATTTCAATAAAATACACGGTTGCACTTTTCTAGGTAATAAGATCTTCCTATTTCCTCTAACACTTGAATAGGATAAACTTTAAAATAAACATTTGTAGTGTCACTTACAGTGACTACACTGCAAAAAATGACTTTCTTGTTTTTGTTTTTTCAGTACAAATATTTAAAAAAAAATTAAAATTTAAATCAAGATGTATTTTCTTGATGACCAAAATGACCTAAGAAAATAAATAAGTCTACTTTTTAGACAATAAATATCAAATTTAAGTGAATTTGTGGGTAAATAAGACAAAAAAATCTGCCATTAGGATAAAAAAATAAATCTTGAACTTTTTTCTTAAACACTTTATTCAAGATTTGTTTAGCTTGTTTTAAGCACACTCACATTAATTGTATGTTTTTGTCTAAAAACTATAGACTATTTTTATTAGTTCATTTTGATCATCATGAAAATACATCTAAATTTAAGAATTTTCAGATATTTGTACTGAAAGCAACACAAAAATGTTAAGTAAGAAAGTTCGTTTTTGCAGTATAATGCACTGCAAAAAAATGATTTTAAAGAAAAAAATCTTTTTGTCTGTATTTTTGTCTTGTTTTCAGTAAAAATATCTAAAAAAAATTAAATTAAGATGCTATTTCTTGATGAGCAAAACCACCCAAGAAAATAATTCTAGTTTTTCGACCAAATATATCAAATTTAAGTGAGTTTGTGCATAAAACAAGCAAAAAAATCTGACAATGGGGTAAGCAAAAAAATCTTGAACATTTTCTTAAACACTTAATTCAAGAAAAATTCTAGAAAATTTTGCTTAACCCATTGGCATTTTTTTTTTTTTTTTTGCTTGTTTTATGCACAACATCAGTGAAATCTGATATTTTTGCCCACATTGCAAAAAATGATTTTCAAGAAAAAAAAATTCTCAGTATTTTTGTCTATTTTTTTAGTAAAAATATATAAAATTTCCTAAATTAAGATGCTTTTTCTTGATGAGCAAAATTACCCAAGAAAAAAGTCTAGTTTTTAGACCAAAAATATCACATTTAAGTGATTTCATGCATAAAACTCTTTCTTGATTTATTCTTGAATTTAGTGTTTAAGAAAAACGTTCAAGATTTTTTTGCTTGTTTTATGCACAAAATCACTTAAATGTGATATTTTTGTTCTAAAAACTAGACTTATTGTCTTGAAAATAATTTTTTGCAGTTTAGTGTTTACATTCCTCTTTAGCTCAAATAATTTAAACACAAAAGTAATATTTTACTATAAAAATGGCCTCTATGTCTCTCTCTCTCTCTCTCTCTCTCTCTCTCTACTTCTCTCTCTCTCTCTCTCTCTCCTAAAGTCTCTGCCATCCTTTGATCTCCCTCCCTCTCTCATTGCTCTCAATTCTCGTACCTGGGTGTTGTCAAGTGTCAAGTTACTGAATTATATAATTTATCTCTCTTCCCAAGGGTCCTCCCGGTCGTGCTGGTCTTCCCGGAGCGGATGGTATTCCAGGCCCCCCTGGTACAATGCTGATGTTGCCAGTAAGACCCCTAAACCATCTATATATTTACATGCACAGTAGTTTCACATTGCATAGAAGTACTACAAGAGACATAAGCACAGCAATGTTTATAAATAGATAAGCTGTGTAGTAGTTTAATATTAATATGGTTAATGCACCGTACTGTGCCTTATATTACTATGGTGATGGGATGTAGTGACTGTAGTATATAAATTGATGCATTTTTCAGTATGTCTGTTCCCTGGGAATCGAACCCATCACCTTCATGGTGCTATCACAATGTACATAAAGTGCAGTACAGTACAGTAGTGTTAAAGGCGATGCTGAATGTCATGCTTGTGTCGTGCAGTTCCGTTTCGGTGGAGACAGTGAGAAAGGTCCAGTGGTGTCCGCTCAAGAAGCCCAGGCTCAGGCGATACTCTCACAAGCCCGGGTGAGTACACAACATAGGCAAAGCAAGCAAATGGCTCCACTATTTTACCCAGCTGTTTGCCGAGGGGGGAGGTGGGCAACTCTTTACTGTTTGTAGGAAAAAGGAGGGGTGGAAGGTCAAAGGGCCGGGGGAGAGATTTAGTCCGGCCTTGTTTGCGCTAAAACAAGAGTGAAACGGAGCTGCAGAATGTCTTTTGACTCACGACGGTTAAAAATACTTGCAAGGTTCACGACCCGCAGAGGGGCGACAGGTGTTGCACATTAATGTGAGCGCTAATATCTGTCTTTGACAAATGTGCACACTTCCCCACCTCCTCTTGCTTCTCATAAAGACATTAGGTGTCTGACTGTTATCACCGAAAATGTATGATTTAGGATGTTTTCTGATTCTTTGGTCTGTGTCCACAGCTCGCCATGAGAGGTCCATCAGGTCCTATGGGTCTCACAGGAAGATCAGGCCCGGTGGTGAGTTTCAGTTACCCCGTGACCTCTGAAAGGGTCTCGGCCGCTCCACATTCCCTAAACTTGATCCAGTTTAGTACACCAATTCAACATAATGCACTGAAACTATATATCAAATTTGAGTGTAACACAAATATTGAGGTCTTGTACCTCAAAAAAGTCTTGTGTGGAGACACCAAGTGCTCAGTTTGTGCTCCATTAAGCAGAAGACCTTTGACTGTTAGCTGGTTTCAACAAGACCTGTTGATACACGATCAGCCAGTCGACTCAAGTCTAAACCACTTCAGGCAGGAAATTTTCCAGCTCAGATACGACAAACTAATAGCAGAGATAGCAAAAAAATGAATGTTTTAGACAAGAAACAACACAGGTAGTCAAACCAGGACTAACACGCATGATAGACTAAACATAAATCAGGCTGAGATCTTTTAAATTATAATATTTATCTCAAAGAAAAAACTGTTTGAAGGATGGTTGTGAATCCGTAGATGTGTAATTTCAAAGCAGACATTACTTACAATTCCAAATTATTCCCAGTTTTTTTTTAATGTAGGGTGCATTTAAGGAATAGACACAAACTTAGCCTACTCTTAAATTTTCTTTTAAATCAGCGAAAAAATATTATATGTCTGACTTTGCCCATCATTCAGTCATCATATGCAGATGCTAAAAATACATTGACAATCCTCCAAAATAACTACAATGTTTCTTCAGAACTCTGTAAGAAATCTCTGTAAGGAGCTGTATTTGCTGAGAAAGATTGCCACCTGCTGTTTGTATGCATTCAATGCAGAAATGTAATATACTGTACTGAATGGTCATGTTATAATACAAACATGTTGGGTGGATCTGATGATGTCTGATGTTTGTCCTCAGGGTCTTCCAGGACCTCCTGGACTGAAGGGAGAGAGTGGAGATCCTGGTCCTCAGGTAAGATTGTTGAAAGGGTTAAATTGTTTATTTTTTACATTTTACAGACATACATGTAATAATTTACATACCTACATAATTATATATCTATCCAACAGGGTCCAAGGGGTATGCAAGGCCCACCAGGACAAATGGGCAAACCTGGCAAGAGGGTATTTTTTCCTTTTATAAATAAACACCAAATCAAGTTTTTTTTTAAATTATTGTTGAAAATAAGACACATTACTAAAACTGTCGACCTACTTATTTGTAACACCCTGTGAAATCTTTGAGATTAAAGGGAAAACACCACCATTTTTCAATATTTTACTATGTTCTTACCTCAACTTAGATGAACCAATACATACCTATCTTTTCCAATGCGTGCACCTTTTACTTTGTACAGCGCCTCGTAAATGTGCCAGCACTTAGCCTAGCCCCATTCATTTCTATGGCTCCAAACAAAATTTTTTATTTTGTGCACCCATACTTACTATTCATGTAACAGTCTTTAAATAGGGAAAACATGGAAGTGTTTTGTGGCTCCTAAATTTATCCCTGTTTGGAGCCATAGGAATGAATGGGCCCAGGATAAATGCCAACACACTCACGAGGCGCCGTACAAAGATCAAAAGTGCACGCATTGAAAAAAGATAAGCATGTATTAATTCGTCTAAGTTGAGGTAAGAACATAGTAAAATATTAAAAAATGGTGGTGTTTTCCTTTAACAATGTGTGAACTCTGGGAATCAAACCCATGAGCTTTTAAGCTCCTAATGCAATGCTCTACCATTTAAGCTACATAAGCCAAATTTATACTTTTTCGTCCTTGGATAATTTAGGACCTTTATTTTTTTAATTTAGGATTAAGAATTCCCTGTGTCTGGTTAGTAAGTGGTTTCTAACTGTTATATCATCTTTGATGTGTTTGTGACAGGGGCGTGCTGGAGCTGACGGGTCTCGGGGAATGCCTGGAGAGTCGGGAGCCAAGGTGCAAAAAAACAACTACATTTTTGTCAAATCTAACAGTTATAATAAATAAACAACCTTACACCCATCAGTCTATATCTTACACATATTTTGAGATAAACAAATGTTTTATCTGGTTCACAGGGTGACAGAGGTTTTGACGGGCTTCCTGGCCTACCTGGTGAGAAGGGACATCGGGTAAGTACGGGTAGTCAAGGCACACACACAATACCCAGGGGAACCCTTCAAAACTTTGTCTTTGTGGCAGAAATTGGTCAAAGTAAATGAACAGGATTGTCATAAATGGGTTCATGAGTAATAGATGAAGAAATTTGTCCGACTTTTGCTTCAGGTCCTGATCAATCATTACTTGATACAAAGCAATACGTAGTCTCACATGTAGCTGAATCACAAAAATGTCAACATACTGTGTTGAAATACTGTTGGTCAAAGATTAAATTATTCCTGTTTAATGTCATAACTTTACTGGGTTACAGTTTGTCTTTGTGCACTTACTGTCATCGTAATTCTGGGTTCTTCATCATCTACATGCAAATCCTTTATCGTCAAATGCCATGTTTATCTTGGGAAAGGTCATAATCATTTACCATAATTAAAGTACATACATTTGTCTAGAATGCACAAAAACAAGCCACCATGTTTTGTTAGCAACAAAAATAATGAGGGCACAAGACAACAAGGATGTTAAACATGCACCAGACTCTTTAGATAGTGTAATACAAAATATATAATACATTTTGTGCAAACACAGCTTGCACTTGTTTTTCACATTTCCTGCATTGATTTTGAAGAAAAATCGGAGGAATGGATATATGGTCAAACGTGCACAGATAAAATGGTCTCTAGCTGTCACTGCCGTACCCTTTCAAAAAGTACACATTTCCAAATATGTACATTTTTAAAGGGCACTGCTCCACACTGCAAAAAAAAATTATTTTATTTTTTTGAAACACTAAATTCAAGAAAAATTTGCTTACCCCATTGGCAGATTTTTTTGCTTGTTTTATGCACAAAATCACTTAAATTTGATATGTTTGGTCTAAAAACTAGACTTATTTTCTTGGGTCGTTTTGCTCATCAAGAAAAAGCATCTTAATTTGGGATTTTTTGATATTTTTGCTGAAAACAAAAAAATACTAAGAAAAGTTATTCTTGAAAATATTTTTTTTGCAGTGCAGTGACAGTTCGGGACCGTTTTTTTGTCCATTCCTCTTGACAGGCTCCAAAAAGACCCCCTATTGCTAACAGTTACACTTCTTTTCTATCTCTAACAGGGTGAGAATGGTCCTCCTGGACCCGCAGGATCTCCTGGAGAAGATGGACCAAGGGTAAGTGCTTCCCTAAAACACTAGAAGTGCCCTCAAAAACATTTGTTGCTTTAGTTATAAAAAAACTGTGTGTTTTTTTCCAGGGAGAAGATGGAGAAATTGGACCAAGAGGTCTGGCTGGTGAGAGTGTAAGTGTACACTTCATTGTAATTTAGCAGTGCTTTTATTTCCAATTTGCCACCAGGGGGCAGAAGACCTCTATAGCCTATTTATGATGCACCTGAAAATATTGCACTCTGTAATCTGAACCTTCTTCTGTATCTTCACAGGGCCCCAGAGGTCTGCTTGGTCCTAGAGGTCCTCCTGGGCCACCCGGGCAGCCTGGAAGTGGTTTTCTATATCATTTTGCGGACGTTGATGGCTTTCTGTTAATCTCTCACCATTGATTTCTGCAGGGAATTGCTGGTGTTGATGGTCCACAAGGTCCCAAAGGAAACATGGTAAGAGATGTGATTAACACAGCTTAAGTATTCCCGGAGATAAAATAAAGCAGCATAGTTATCTCTATGTTTAGCCTAATGGTTTGTGCACTTGGCCAAACCAGAACACTGTGAGATTTAAGGGTTAATTGCTTCTCAATACTGATAAAGATGTCATTCATGTTCTTACAGATAATTTAACAGAAGAAAAATTTTTTTTAAATGAACCTGTGTAGATCTCAGATGTGTTAAACATTTGTTGTACATTCTAGCATTGTGACGCATCCCATCTCTCTGTTATATAGGGACCCCAGGGAGAACCAGGCCCTCCGGGACAACAGGGAATCCCAGGAACACAAGTGAGTACAAACACATCTTAGACGTAGAGAGTTCAAACTTGAGTTAATATGACTTTAACTAATTATGTTCATTATCGTGATCTTTGTATCAAATGGTCCTATTGCCATCCATTTATTGTAATTTCTTCCATTCACTCTATGTCTCCCTTCACAGTGTGTATAATAAAACAAGGATTTATGCCGATGATTTTTTTTTATTATTGTCCCAGACCTGTTTTTCTTTGTAATTGTGCATTGATTTTGGCAAATTAAATAAGAGCTAGAATGAGTTATTATCCGGACAGATTTATTTTTTAATGCTTGTTTTCAAATGGCTCCCTCATTGAGGCTCAGTCGATGCAATAAAATATTTTTGTAAGTCTCTGCTGGACCACAGAAAGCGTCTCATTCATAAAGTCCCACCAGCAGTGGACAGATCAGTCATCTCAGATTTCCCCAGAGCTAACATACACACACAGATACAAACATGCACACTGTTATATACACAAATACAGTAGATCAGCCGCTGTAAATACACACACGGTAAACATATGTGTTTGCACACACACTCAAACACGCTATGCAAACACTGGTGATCCTGCCAATAGACACACATGCGCACACACACTGTGCATACACAGTGGGTCGCGGTACAATAAGTCCATTATTTGGCATACGTCGTCAGTAAGGGGCAGCTCTTTACCACAATAAACCCCTGTATCTCCCCACCCGGTTTCCATGGCAACAAAGCTTGAGCTTTTCTGTCTGTTTTTGTTTTGTTGTACAGGGTCTTCCAGGTCCGCAGGGTCCCATCGGGCCACCAGGAGAAAAAGTAAGCGTGTCAATAAATGTCTTCATAGATTTATTATTATACAACATGTCAGGTGTTTCTATACTGATTAATAACAATAAGGGGCTTTATTAAACTAAAATAATTGTAAAATTATGTAATTTTACAGTGTATATTGCTTTTCATAAAAGATATGATTTGGGATTCAGTGCTTTGCATCATTTCTCTATGCAGGGTCCTCATGGAAGGTCCGGATTGCCTGGATTGCCTGGCGCTGATGGACCTCCTGTAAGTATAGGATCTCACTTTTAAACAATATATGGGTCATTCTACAGAAAAGGTGGAATTCGGGTGATGGAAATTTGCTTAAATGAACTTCTTTCAGCATACCCAAAACTTCTTTAATAGCATTAATTGACTTGTGAAATCTATGAATCCGCAAAACGGGGAGCTTAATCTATTTTTAACTTTTTAATACATTTTAATAAAGAATCCATGAGTCATTTATTTGTCATGTGATTTAAACAACATTAATGTTGATACTAAATATTTTTTCTTATTACAGCTTGTGTATTTAGTTAAAGGTTGAGTAGAGGAATGATAACAGAAAGAAAAATAATTGATTATTAATATTTGTTTAATTACATTCTTCATCTTTACCCAACATTGTATGAAATTATTTGATTCTCAGATTGACTTTTTTCTTTAAAACCAACAAAAACAAAAATATTCAACCAAAAAGGCTTTGATGCAAAGACTGAAATATCAACAATGTCTTACATCCCATATCAACAACAAAATATTACTAGAAAGTACAAGAAAATACATTCATAACACCAAAACTTGGTTTAACACCAATGACACAATATAACACCAATGACAAAATGGGAATATAATAATAGATAATGAATATGATAAAACTTACAAACTTTCATAAAATGTTCCATGTGTTTTTATGCTTTTATGTTGGTCAGTTAAAGGAATAGTGCTTAGGAAGTACTCATTAGAGAAGTAACACTAATGATGGTAACACCAATGACAATTTACGGGAAAAAAATAATATTTTAACAAAATGGCCATTAGCCATGTGCTATTTCATCAGAGATGTAACAATCACATACTTATTCAGTATAATGTATTTTTATGTAAAGATCTTAGCTATAAAAAAGAGTAACACTAATGACATCCAAAAAATCTTACCTCAAAATTCTTAGATATATCATGATATTTTAGACAAATTAGGTAAGACATCTCAAAAACCTTTTGCCTTCCTCCACTGCACTTCTTTCACTGACCTCTTGACCCATGAAAAACTTCAAAGAGCTGATGAATTGTTTCAAAATAAAAGTGCTTTGGGTATGGTAACACCAATGACATAAATTTTGGGGACAACTATTTATTTGATATTATTCATATTAATAGTGTATTTTAACCATTTCAGTTTTGTAGTAAATTCATACAGGGTTAAAGGAAAATGTAAATTAGATTTGTTTTATAAAAAACATGGTTTTAAATAATAAGTTCACAGTTCAACTTCCATGTATGATCAAAGGGACAGGGCAATTTTCAGGACCAGACATTTAAAAAAAGTTTAAAAAAAGAAAAAAAAGAAATGTAAATAAATAAACTCTCTCATCATGTTAAGGACAGTTTATATGTATTAAATATATATCATTATGGGATTATTGGGTCAAATTAAATGATTAAGGGGTCTGCAAAAGCAAGGGACAAGCATTTCCACCTTTTTTGTAGAATGACCCATATAGTATTATGATCTTTTCACATTGGATTGCCACCCTGGAAATTTACTTTTACAGGAACCTTAACCAGATTTTTACCTTCATGCATATTTTGAATGCTAACAATGATAGTATAGCTCTGTGTAGTATAGAGCAGTGGTTTTCAAACTGGGGGCCGCGAGATGGTGCCAGGGGGGGCCCAGTTTTATGACATTTTATAAAATACATCCATTTATCATGAATTCTGTGTAATTAAACCTAAAAAATAATAAGCCAACCAACCAACAGCACTACTAGGTATACTTTTATATGTTTTGTTTAATTAAAATATTAAATTTTAAAACTGTTTTTGTCATAAAAATGCACTGTACACAAGGGGGGCCGCACGCTGAAAAAGTTTGGGAACCACTGGTATAGAGCAACATGGTGCCCGCGGGCATTACATTTTTTTATATTAGCTTGGCTTTTTTATGTATGTTAGCATTTTAAATAATGATAAAACATAAAAACAAGTAAAAAATAAATAGCAATTGTCCACCTTTTTTTTTGCTAAAACAAAAAATGTGATTTGATGCTTTTGTGGTTGATGCAGGTTGATCTCTCATTCATTTAAAGTCTCATCAAATAGAAAGCACCAATAAAATAATGTTTTAAAATTAAAAAAAGCAAACACTACAGCTATACACACACACATGTGTTACTCACACAATAAATATCTACTTTCTTTCTATAGGGACATCCTGGAAAGGAGGGTCCACCTGGAGAGAAAGGTGCTTTGGTAAGCTTACAGCATTTTAATATTTTCTTATTTATGTCAATATCAGGTTAAGTCTCAAATTGTACTTTAAACACTATTTTTAAGTTAATTTAGTCGCACATATTTTGGTTTCGCAATACATACTCCTCTGTTGTCATTCTCAGGGCCAACCTGGTCCCCAAGGGCCCATCGGCTATCCTGGCCCTCGCGGTGTGAAGGTAAAACACTTTGCGTGTTGAATTTAGAAGAGTGCTGGTGTAAAGTAAAATTGTTTGATCACATACCTTTCGTTTTACAGGGTGCGGATGGCGTTCGCGGTCTAAAGGGAGGCAAAGGAGAGAAGGTGCGTATATATATATTCATGCTGAATCCATCAGCTACTGTAGATGTTATTAGTGTCACGTAACTTTAATGGCACAATGAGCACTGAAAGTGTCCACAAATTCACATCATATCAAGTGCTGTTTAATCATGCAGATAGGCTGAATGATCATAACACTTGTTATGTACTTAAAATCACTCCGTATCCTTTGATTACGTCCAAATCCGTGCAATGCTCTCTTGTGCAGCCTTCAACAACCCATTAACAAATGTTGAAACTAATCAGTGGGATTCTTAATAGAAATGGCTTGAAAATGAAATTCAGCGGATTTGATGCTTAAGTGCCATTATGCCAAGGGTGAGAGGTCTAGCAGTGCCCAAAGCCACATAAAGCATTACTGTGAAGTGTGGCACAAATGCCATTATGCACACAAACACATGCAAGAAAATTAAAATACAATATAGTTACTTGGAGACTAGATGGGGTTTACTAAACTGCACTGCAGTACTACATTATTGCCACCAGGGGGAAGTGTGGTACAACTTTAAGCAATGACCAAGTTTCTTTATCTATATGCATAAACTACAGCTTCATCACTTCTACAAGATTTCCCTGAAGTCTCGGTTAATTAAACCGTTTTCTCTCATTCTGCTTTTCAGGGTGAAGACGGTTTTCCAGGTTTCAAGGGAGATATGGGTCTCAAAGGCGACAGGGTAAATAAACAACATTCAGCCACTTTGGCATCCTGCCCATGTAAATTTTACTGCATAGATAATAGCGGGCAGCTCTAATTGCCTGATTTGTGTGTGTGTGTGTTCAGGGTGAGCTCGGATTGGCTGGTCCCAGAGGTGAGGATGGACCAGAGGGCCCGAAGGGTCGTGCGGGCCCCAATGGTGAAATTGGTCCCGTGGGCCCTGCAGGAGAAAAGGTACATTTCTACAGTTTACTAAAGCTGAGATGTGTACTTTGTGTTAAAATCACACAAGATTTCTTTGTTCAAATACATCCTTGGCCTTTTTCCCAACAGGGCAAACTTGGTGTTCCGGGATTACCTGGCTATCCGGGACGTCAAGGGCCAAAGGTATGCGCTCATATTAAACACGACACCTGTACCTACATCATGATTCGTTCCCTTATGAGCTAGACAACAACTTCTCTCATTAGCATGAACTAATGCCCTCCTGAGAATGAATTATGCATTGAGCACTGAGAAAGGCCTTTTTTTATTATGGACAATGCATGCCAAGATTGTTTCCCTCGCTGTTGGGGATGCTGGTCACGCAAGCTACAAGAACATATCTGAGTACAGATGCCTGCGTTAGACCTCAGCGGCTTTTAGCGACAACAGCAGCAGCCAGTCTGATTTAATTCGGCCCCGAACCAGACCCTGATGTGGCCTTGGAGATCTGGAGACCCTCTGACTGTGTTACAGAAGCACAGTTTACTTAGTTTGGGCTGTTTTAGGGCACCTAGGGGAGTTCAGCTGGGCATTTGTTGGTAAACCTGCTAAATCTTGTACAAGACATTGTGTATTTCTGTATGTCAGTGTGTTTCCCTGTGGCTCGACCGGTCAAAGGATTGACTCAACCGGTCATGCATTGATCAAATTTAATGTAGCATTAAACTTTTAAAAATGCAGGGTTTGCTTTAACCCATGTCTGGGTAAAATATGGGTTGACCAAATATTGGTTGAAACATCTGAGCATTTTTTTTTAGTTTAATGTATATATATACGCATCTACCAAATACCTTACCACTCATTCAGACCACCATTAACTTTCTCACTGTGTGTCACCCGTCTCAATGATGTCATTAGGAGGCGTGTATACATCTGGTTGTCATAAGCAAATGAGTACTGTCCATTCCAGTAACTAAACAAGAGACGGATGATGTGAACTCCACTGGTAGTCAAAAGTTAAACTTTTCTTAACTTTGTTGGACACACCCCATCCAGTCAGCAACGGTCGCCGGAAGTCGCCAAGCTTCCAATGAGATGTCAGCTTTACATAATGATGTGTATAATTTTCATGCGAATAGTCTGCTATAATTAACCCATTCTTTCAACACAGTCTAACTGTGCGTTCACACCAGACGCGGAAGAGGCGGCAAGCGCAAGTGATTTACATCTTAAGTCAATGCAAAGATGCAAATAGGCATCCTGCGATAGAGTTGAAAAATCAGAACTTTGGCGGATATTCGCACCACATTAACCAATCAGGAGCTTGCTCTAGTAGTGACGTGATTACAGGAAGCGAGCGGAGTCACAGAAGCCCCTCCCATGACGCGAATTTCCACGTGAATGTCTGAAATGACTAGAATTTCATGCCCGGCTTTCACGTGCGAATGAATTTTAAACTCAAAATGTTTAACTCTTTCCCCGCCAGCATTTTTCATGATTTTCACAAAAGTTTAATGCCTTCCAGAAAATGCTCCTTTTTAAATATATAAACATACAATAAATGCATTAAAAGAACAGACCCTCTGCTTTCAAACAAAAAAATCTGTTTCATCCTACCTTCATGTGTTCTGTTTTTATCACCTCTCAAATATGTGTAGGTTTCATCAAAAACACCAAATTTTGAGCAAAAAGCTGAGATAATTCCATTTTTGTGAAGGAATTTTGGTAGAGATTAGCCTGGTTAGCCAGACCTACATCAAGATGTAAGGTCTGGCAACTCTTCACACAAACGGCTCAATGCAAGGGGCGGGATATAAGGTTGTCCCTCAAAATGCCTCTGCACGCAATAGGATAGCGCTATGACCAATCAGAGCAACGAAGAAGGTGACGTATGAGTCCCCTGCGTTTCCCCACCAGTGGAGCTAATTGGTATATCAAACTTTTACCGTAACCAGTCGGCAAAACTCCAAACACATCTTTCTTGCTTAAAAATGACTTCAGTAGGGTTATTTGCTCTTCACTCAAAGAAAAACATAAGTCTAAGTCCTCCAGAGTCGCGGCCAAAGCCGCTTCAAAAGAAAGCTGTTCGCCAGCAGCAGCCATTCTTTGTTTTCAAGTAGGAACCGTCGCAGGCAGCTCTGTCGTCATCATGTTAAGCCCGCCCCACAGACGCTACACACGATGTGATTGGCCTGACCAAATTTTGGTTTTTGGAGCTGTTAAGTGTATTGTGAGTGCCTAGACTAAACCCTGGCAGCAAATATATTTTGCGGCCGCTAGGGTGCGTCTAGATTTCTAGGCTAGGTAGAGATCAGATGCAGAGCGATCTTTAAAACATACACGGACATACAGCTGTTTGCCCTAGGGCAATACTTCCGGGTTTTATAAGTTGCGGAATAGTGCCACCTGGTGGATAATAGCGGTATTGCAGATTGACGAGATAACTCTGTCACTGTCACTGTTTGTTTTGACGCTGGATTTTTAAAAGTTACAAAGTAGACACATACACAAATTAAAACTTGCTTGTCTCTATTAAGTAGATTTGTGCAATTTGGTACTTATTTATAGTCATATGCGCACAAATGAGCCGCATGCATAAGCTAATTATGTTATCCTTGTGGTTTAATTTTAATAAAACACAGCCGACTAAAACGTGCAGATGTATTTTGATAAGGGCGGTCAAACAATATATTTTTTTATCTAATTAATTACATACCAAATAATTAATCCAATTATTCACATAAATATTGACATGTAAATGGAGAAATTACTCTTAAATTGAATAAAATAAACAGTGCTTTTCATATTTTTTATGTTGGACTGTTGTTTAAGGTAGTACAGAAATTGAATTAAATAATCAAATGTAAAATAATACTGCATACAGTGTAAAACAATTATGTGATTTGAAGTTATATAAACATATGTTATGTTTTTTTAAGACGATGATATTGGACCCACTCACTTTTTCTCTAATTTAGCGCATATGTCTGTTCACTTGTCAGAGCGCTGTCAATGAAATCCATTCCACTTGAGAAATGCCCTAATAAATTTATTTCTGTTTCGCATTTACCTACAGCACTGTTGCTTCCTCAAATCCCTTCCACTTATAATTTAAATGTGCCCAAGAATGCATTAAAATAATATGTTAAATTGATAATTACATAGAAGTTATGTGGCTTTATTAAGCACAAAAAATATCCAGAAACATTTTTACATGTCCATTTACAACCCTAGGATTTGCCCTCAGAATGAAATGGTCTATTATTACTTTATTTGAAAGTGTCATGAATAATAATGTTGAGCTTTGTTCTGATTGGCTGTCACTCAGTAGTTGTTCAGTCACTCACTCAGTAGCTAGTAGTACTCAAAGCAAGCATACCTTATTTTAAAGCCTGTATCAGATGAAGATACAGATTTTGAGGAATGTATGGACCTACAAAACGTAACAAATGCTTAACATCAATAGAACTTCAGCCTAAACGCTACCATATAGCATTAACTAACAAATAGCGCTAACTTATCAGTCACAACTTTGTTTTTAGCATTGTAATAACATTGTAATTAATATGTAATTTAATGTTGGATCGTACATCTCAACTGTAACGTCACAGTCGGTGTTATGTTGAGATTGGCTAGTTTGGCATGCACAATGTTTACATAAGAAGGAGGAATCAATTGTGTTTAAGGCTCATGATATGTCATTACCATGTACAGAACTCTTATTATTCATCTATGCCTAGGTACATATAGTTTTACATTCTATGGCACCTTTAAACTCCATTTCGTGTTTTCACTACTTTCACCCCAGTATACTCTCGCGACACGACACTCCAAGGTAAACAAAACATTCAGGCTATAAAACAATTGTTTAATTAAAAGGCACCAGAATGCAAGAAAATGGCATGTACTCCAGTTAAAGTCACCATGAAACGGAAGTAGCGGTTGTCTAATTTTCCAGTGGTGACGTATATACAAGTTGAACAGCTTTTGAAATTAATAAAAGGTAGGGCTGGACTTGAATTTGTCCATTGAGAATTGATTGGATCGCTTAAAGTTGGGTTGTGTTGCTAATTGCTAATCGCTGCGATCTTTTCCCGGACCCCGCCCACCTGCCATACCATATGACCGGACATAAAGAGGGATCGATATTTGCATTTTAATTAAAGATTGTGAATTTTTAAAAAATAATGAAGCTCACAGATAAGTCATTTGTAAAAAAAAAACACGATATTCCAAAACAAATTACAGTTTTTTATTTAAACTCTTCCCCCGCCATTGACAAGTTATCTTGTCAATTAAGAGAAAATGTTTTCCTGACGAGTTTTTACGGTAATCTGTAGTTCTGCTATTATTCACTAGATGGCGCTTTTGCCCAATTTATAAAAAACTTAGAGTTTAAAATTAATTAAATTATTTCTTGCTTGTGTATGTTTTGATCTTCATTCTGAATCTGATCTCTAACAAAAATCTTTTACAAACATGCATTTTTTCAGATTTTTGCTCAAAATTTGGTATTTCTGAAGAAACCTACCCATAAAGAGGTTATAAAAAGAAAACAAATGAAGATAGGATGGAAGTTTTTTCCCGTTTTGTTTGTTTATTTGTTTGAAAGCAGTGGGTCTGTTCTTTCATTTGATATATTTGTATGTTTATATATTTATAGAAGGCATTTTGTGAAACTTTTGTGAAAATCACAAAAAAATGCGGGCAACATTTTTAAAAAAGGCTGGCGGGGAATGAGTTCATTTCAACTTTAATGTTTTTTTTTTTGGGGGGGGTAACCCATCCACATTTTCGACGCCCATGCTCAGGTAGCATTTGTGCGCTGTCTGAAGCCTTGGAGGATATCTGGGCACTGGCTTTAGACAAGTGCAGTTGCACACACAAACACACATAAAACTTTGAGCATATGAGCACTGCATTGAGATCTATTTTGTGCTTGTGCTTAAATATTTATATAGGCGAGGTCTGAAAGCAAAAGAAATTATAAAACATTTGTGATTATGCAGCACTGGGTTAATCGGGTGCATTAAATGCATAAAAAATGTACGCACTATATTTCCCCTAAATAGCAGCCCTAATTTTGATTATTTATTGCTGTCCCTTTTCTAAGTTGCTAAGTCACAATTTTTCGGCCGAACACGTTCGATCCAGACGTTAAAGATATCAGACATTTATCTGTCACAGTCACACAAGCATGAACTGAAGAATGTATGCCAATAATGTTCACCGTAATTCATGTTATGTAGAAATGTATGCAGAGGAACGTAATTCTAATGAGCCCTTGTGGCATTGGTTGACCTACTGACCTAGCCTGGCTCCGCCCTCCTACGTGCTTCCGCTTAATTTTCATTTCACTTCAGCACAACGTCTGGGACTGCTGTGTAGAGTTTTGTTTTCTCCGGCAAAAATCTGCAGGTCCAATCAGCGAACAGAGGGGGGTGGCTAAGAATGATGACGTTGAGGTCGTGCGCCAGACTGAGTGACATGCGTCACGACCAAACGTTAGCGATTGGTTATGGCAGATTCAGAGTGACTCTGGGCAGATCCAATAGTTTTAAACTTCAACAGAGGACCCTCATTAATGGAAGTATCGCTTTGCATTGAAGCGTGGCCAGACTCTCTGTACAAATGAAATGAATGTCTGGTTGGACCAGGCTACTACTGACCAATCACGTACGACAAAGTGTTGAAAGAAAACCTGTTTGAAAACAGGTGCCATTTCGTGTGGCAGTAATTTTACACTTTACATTTTAAGCTACTCTTGGACTGGGTGGAACAAAGCCCAGTTCTCACAAATGTGCTGACTCTGTGGTAGATTTACAATCCCATAAACCGGGTACTATTTCACGGAATTAATGAATGATAGACAAGTGATGTGATTACAAGCACTTTGACATGCCATCATCTCTGCGCCGGTCAGGAATGGATTCGAACAGCCTGCCAACTCTCAAATTATCATGAAGTGCACTTTTGAGGACTAGCCATCACTGTCTGAGTGGTAACTGCCTTCAGACTATCGCGTGGCATTGCATATCCGTCACTATTTCACCTTTAGAGTTTCATAGCATCCTTTGTGGTAATCAAACCTGATTTTTGCAAGGCCCGACTCTGAGGCTTTAAAATGAATGTGTAAAACAGTGTATTGATTTTCCTTCTCGAATGCTTATATTGCTGCCAGGACTGAGGAATACGGGTAAGCTATTTTTAATTTACTGCGTTCAGAAAGAAAGAGAAAACAGAAAGTGAGCATGAGAAGCGATTAAGACTCATCACCAGTGACTCTTAATCCCTGTTTATCTGATGTTTGAGAGTTTCGAGTCATCTGCTTCCATTAATTATACCGTCTTCCGTATTATTTATGTTGTAAAAAATTCCATAACCTTTCCCAGCGGTTCGTCTAAACAAACAAGGTAGAAGCAAATAGAGAGTCATACTGTAGGGATATATCATACACCTTTCTGAATGTAAATTGTTCTAATAAAATCACTCACCAACAACACGGACAAAAAGTCTCACTGCTGTTTAAAACCCTGGAAGTGTAGCGAGGCCAACGACGCTAAAGCTAACAGATTGTAATGGCGTTTAACGTCGGAATCGGTAGGAGAGTTTGAGTTCGTCGCTCATTAATATGCAGGTCCTGCATGCCTTTCGTTCCTCTCATAAGTCTTTTCCTTTGATTCGCAGGGTTCGACCGGTTTCCCCGGATTCCCAGGAGCCAACGGAGAGAAAGGAGCCAGGGTAAGATGGATTCTTCCAGGCCGCTTTGTGTAAAGTGCGCGCGGCATTATAACAAGCGCATGAAAGAGGCTGATTGATTCCTTTTATGAAAGGATTTGTATGATGACTTTGTACAAAAACATGGACGCAAATCAATATGTCACTACAAAAGATGCAGAAACGGTTGAGTTTACGGCGATTCAGCATTGATGGCTCATCTGGAAAGTTATTCACGTTCAGAAAGTGAAGTGGGTTTTGCATTTACTATTGCTTTATGTTTATCTTTATATATATATATATTACCTTTAATGTTTACATTCACAGTTGTGTTTATGTTTATCTATAATGTCTTTTGCTTATATTTAACTTTACTAATACAATTATAGATGATAATTGTTTTTTAAACTAAAGGTAGGTCTTAATTAAACTAATTCAAAGGGCACAAAATTATAATTGCTACAGATTTACTACAGACACATTTAGTGCCCCCTTTACCCCCTTGTCACCCGTCCCGAGGCAAAACAAATCCAAACAGTAGCACAAATACCACAGCAATGCTTGATAGTTGACAGAAATTCGATCATTTCCCACAACAGATGGAAACTACAAAACAACAACACATGTTCACTTAAATTGTTCATCCAGTTTAGACATTCAGCAAAAAATAAATTATTATGGCACCTCATGCAGCTTCCCAAACCCATATGTTACTCGGATAGGATTGCTTTTTTCCATTACAACATATGAGCACCTGTGCATATATGTGTGCCTTTGTGAGTTTGTTATTAAATTTCAAGTGAGCTGTGTTTGGTTCTTACAGTTCACACAAAATCCCAGCGGTTTGTGTGATTGTAATACACCTACACATTATCTGAAACAAATATCACTGTGGCACCCAGAAATCCTAAGGGAAGGTATCCAATGCTTGTTTTTCCTCACACCGCCATTTCATCTTGGCAAAAAGAACTTCAACAACTGCTGCAATTGGATTTGCTGTGTGCGGCTATTCGATTCACCCTCAATATTTACTACACTCATGTATCTTCTTTTTAAAGGGTTTGGCAGGAAAATCCGGTCCAAGGGGACAAAGAGGTCCAACGGTATGCAATGCTTCAGTCATTTAACCAATCCCCTACCATTTTTATTTTATGCATAAATATTCATTTTGAGCTTAATTGTGCAGATAGATTTGCACTATCACTCACTCATATTATGGTGAACATTTAGGGTCCACGTGGGGGTCGTGGTGCTAGAGGTCCAACAGGAAAACCAGGCCCTAAGGTACAGCTTACTTTACACCGTTAACCTTAAAATGGTTTATTTTTGTAAGTCATCACCTTGAAACAGTCCTTATGTTCTCTCTTATTATCTCACAGGGCACAGCAGGCAATGATGGCCCACCTGGTCCACCTGGTGAGAGAGTAAGTGCTACCCAGAATGCATTGCATCAAAAAAACATTTTCATCCCATAGTGCTGTCGGTAAGGTGATGTAGAGCTTGAGAGAGAGATGCTTTTTTTAAGCTCAGCATGTGGGTGAACTTCACATAAGAGGACTTTCTAACAGACCCGTGTTTTTATCTAGAAACTATTATAGATTTATAAAGAGCTTTGAGCATTAGACGACTGCAAACGTACTGTAGTTCAAGTGTGTTGCTTGTTTTTGCCTTTTTTTTTTGGTTTTCCTCTGCCAATTTTACACATTTTTTATGTTGTTGAATTTCTGTTAGACTGTTGTTGCATTGGACTTTTAATATAATTTCGGTTCATAATATTTTATTCATGTTTTGGTTGTTTATAAACACAGCTTCTTTTTATGGATTTTACCTAGATTTTAAGAAAATGATTTTGTCTTAGGTTAGTAAACATTAGTGTCATTGTGCAGGCACAACTAAATTGCAAATGTGTCAGCTTTTTTGGTGCAATATAAAAATTAAGGACATTTCACATATTGTACTCCCAAACTCATGATTCGAAATGGGTGTTGATGAATAAGTAGTTAATTCCAATTAAATCAGAAAAGCATTTTTTTTTAAAGTTTAACATTTAAAAACACGATAGTTCATGAATCTATGGCTTTTTGTTGTTGATATAGCAGTGTGATGATCTTGCTTTTGTCCTGGTTTATTAACTCTTTCCCCGCCATTGACAAGATATCTCGTCATTTAAAGGGACACAAGGCAGCATTTTTATGTTAATAAATCATCTTCGTAAGTCGGTATATGGTTAAATGACTCATTACATGACGAATGAAGACTCTCTCGCCCGCCCCTACCGTCTGTAGGAAGAATACCCCACTTGCAAGTTCGCTGTATCCGACCCGGTGTTCTTCAGTCTCGTATAGTCTCAGATATAGAACGCATTTACTCCCAGACACTAGGGGGAGCTAGTAGAGAAATAATACTCAGACTTGCCTTGTGTGCCTTTAAGAGAAAATATTTGCATTGAAAAAACGTGTTAATACCGCACTTAATTATTTTACTATTTTTTAAAATGTATTTTACACTACATTTATGTTTTGATAATCGTTCTGAATTTGATGTCTAACAAAATGTCTATGCAATTATTTTAGAATTTACTTTTGAAGAAAAATACCCATATTTAATCGTTATAAGCATAGAAAAAATATAGATAGGATGAAATCAGGTGGCCTGTTCTTTCATTTGATATATTTGTATGTTTATATATTTTTAGAAGAAATTTTTGGTGGGCAACTTAAAAAAAAGGCTAGCGGCGAATGAGTGATCTTACTTTAACTAAATTTATTTTTTAGGGACCCCAAGGGCCCCAGGGTCCTGTTGGTTTCCCAGGGCCAAAAGGCCCCCCTGTAAGTATATGTGCTCTTTTAGATAATGAAAAATATATTTTATGTCAACACTGTATGTAGCATGTAGCTAACACCATCTTATTTTTATCTCTATGTCTTGTAGGGACCACCTGGAAAGGACGGGCTGCCCGGTCACCCTGGCCAGCGCGGAGAGACGGTAAATCTAAACCCGAAACTGTCTACAGTAGCTGTACATGTACACGAGCAATAGCTTAAAAAGCACATCATTGGGCAGGTGCTCAATATGTGAAATAATCTTATATATATTGTAACCACTAGAGTTATGTGTAAACTTGTGTGTCACATCATGTCTGCCCAAGAGAAATGTTGTTGCGATGGAAGGATGATTGGATTGATTGCTATTGGTCACACGGTTATTTCAGATACTTATTGCTGTTGAATTTGTTCCCAGGGATTCCAAGGCAAAACTGGGCCACCTGGACCTGGAGGTGTTGTCGGGCCTCAGGTGAGTTTACACGTTTTTGCTTTGTATTTGTACAATATTTATTAGTGCTACTACTTCCCCAAAAGCTTTGCCTGTCAAGCTAACCAATTTGTTTAAAATGTTTTTGAAAGGGTCCAACAGGAGAGACTGGCCCCATTGGTGAGAGAGGACATCCTGGACCCCCTGGTCCTCCTGGAGAGCAAGGTCTTCCAGGTGCTGCTGGAAAAGAAGGTGCAAAGGGAGTGTCGCTGAAATGTATTCTTAACCATCATAAACTAGTCAAATTAAAGTGATAGTCAAGGTTATTATTGTTTTGTTTTTTTAAGTGTATAAGTTATAACATCAATGCTGTAGAGAATGGTTGAATTGAATTCCCAAATTATTTCTAGATGTGCTTTTGAAAATCTGCACTGAATTTCTCTGAGCATCCACCCTTCCTATCCCAGTTTCAATTTCTGTCACTCCTGAATGGAGACACTTTAATCAGCTTGATCGGCCCACTTCAGACGGGACGTCAGATGTGAGCGAACGCCCTGGGGGCAGAAAGTGCTGTAGTCTTTCTGCAGTCTGATTGGGTTCCTCTTGTTAATAGCAAAATATGACATTAGTGCAATGCTATTCAGTGGTCCAATCAGAAGGTAGCCCATCCAATGGATTGTAAGGCATGGAGGTCAAGTGAATGTTGCATTTTTAGGCCGATATAACTGTGTTAAGCTTTTAGCAACTTCTCTCTCGAAACTCTCAAGTATCTGTTGAAGGATAAAGGGTTCGTCTGATTGAAGTTTACTGTTTTAAGGCACTTGTTGGACCCTTAAAGCACATCATAGTACTTGCTGGCTATTTTGGTTTCTTATAGGCAGTGTTAGATTTGCAGCTGCTGCCAAGGAACAAAGAATAAAGCATTTCCGTTTTAAAACTTAGTACTTTTGTGTTTACCTTTTCTTTTTACTTTCTCCTATCCCACCGTAACATGCAAGATAGTTCGCATCTGACATTATTCGTAGGTTCATTCCCCCCAAAAGTGTAAACATTGTAGCTCTGTGCGTTATTTAAAAATGCTTTGTTTGTTGAAGTGTCCAGATTAAGATATTGCTGCATCATTGGCTCAAAGAAGTTTAGGGCGGGACTATCTGTTTTCCTGTCCAATGGCAATTCAAAGGAATGTATAAGAAAACTTTGAACTCACTTGACTTTTAATTGTGATTTAAACTAATCAATTGAATTAAAGGTGGGGTGCATGTTAAATTCAATGTATGGTGTGTTGTTTTAACCCATTGTTGGGTAACATATATGTACTTTTTTTGGTTAATTCAATGGCTGGGTTTGTCTTTTTTTGACCCGACACTGGATGTATGGGAATATGTTTTATCTCAAACACACGATTGATGATTGGCTGTTTAACCTAGAAGGCGGGACTTTTATCACTAATGCGGCCATATTGAGAGTTGCATTGCCTCCGATTTATAGTAATTGTGATTTAAATTAATAAATTGAATTAAAGGCGGGGTGCATGATCTCTGAAAGCCAATGTTGATATTTGAAATCACCTAAACAAACACGCCCCTACCCCAATAGAATTTGGACCTTCATTTGATAGACTCGCCCCACATATACGCAACCCAGGCAATGATGTCGGTTAATAAACACGCCCCTTACTGCTGATTGGAAAAGTACCAAAATACAATTGTAGCCAAAGTGTTTTTGAAAATCATGCACCCTCCCTTTAACCTAGTACCTTATGTGCAACACTTGATTTCAAGTTTATCAATAATGTACATCAGTTAATTTTTTGAATGGAATAAAAATTGTAAATATTGAACTATTGTCGACTGTCGGTTTGCAGGGAGATCCAGGTCCTCAGGGCAGTCCTGGAAAAGACGGACCTCCAGGATTAAGAGGATTCCCAGGAGAGCGAGGTCTTCCTGGAGCGACGGTAAGATGGCAAATTTATCGTAGCAATAAATCCTAATTTTCTTGTAGGGAGTTACGCAGCAGTTCTGGCTCATTACACCCAGCCACAGAGTTGGATCAGTACCCTCTACGAGGGATTTAATAGGACGTATAACCTTAAAAAAGCGAACTTTTAATTAATTAACATAAAGTTACATTCGTTCGTCTGCGGATCACGTTCGGCCAACTTTTCAAGCAGGTTTGTTGTTTTGCTTTAAATGCATTATTTGGGCAGCGAATGATTTAATTGGATATGTTGCCAATTAGATTTTGGAAGACGAGGCTGTTTGTTCATTGCTGAAGTTTGATCTTAAGGTCATCGGGAAACGCTGGCTCTCTATTTGCCGCCTGATTGTTTTCTACTGGTTGGTATTTTTTTCACTTTTAGGACAGCAAGAGTCATTACTGGGGTCACTGTGTGTGTCTGCCCTTTAGAGAGGCAATCTGAAGTCCTCGCGCACATCCGAACCCCGGCACACACAGATGCACCCACAAGGACATTTATAAAACATATACATCTCTGGGCTGTTATTCCTAGATGGATGTTTTATTCGGGACTGCATAAACAGGCAGAGTTTATAGTGGTGACACAGACGTTTCATTTATTTCATTTCAATTACTTTAGTAAATTACTAGACAGGATTTATCAGCGGCTTTATCAGAACTGTCACAACAAATGTACATTATTAAACAGTTGTTAACAGAGATATATTGTTATTGATGTGTGAACAGACCCATTATAGTTAACAGCCATCATAGTGTTATATGCACTACATTTTAAAAGTTTAATGTCACTTACTTATTTCCTCTTAAGGAAAATACTAAACTCATCAAAAGTACACAAAAATGTTAGGTCATTTTCAATAAGGGACAAACCCAACACGCTGGGAAGTAATTTTAACCTACTGTATGCTGGGTTGTTCCAACCCAAAATGCTGAGCTGTTTTAACCCATTGTTGGGTAACATATATGTACTTTTTTTTTGTTAATTCAGTGGCTGGGTTTTTACCTTTTTGACCCAGCACTGGGTGTATGGTTTATATCTCAAACACACGATTGATGATTGGCTGTTTAACTGGAAGGCGGGACTTTTATCACTAATGCGGCCATATTGAGAGTTGCATTGCCCCCATTCATAGTAATAGAAGTGCAATCTTGTTATGTGTATTATCTTTGAAGTCATCCATTTCAAAATTACTTTTTTTCAATGACATTGTAGTTTTCCAATAAATGAGTTTTCCAATTTACGTTGAGGCAATAATATTTTTGTCTGTAAATGTAATTAAAGCCAACAACTTAATTAAAATAAATATCTTTAGATTTAAAGGCATAGTTCCCCCAAAAATGAAAATTGTCTTTTCATTTACTCACTTTGTACATGTTGTTACAAACCTGTAAATTTTGTAGGAAGGAAGATATTTTGAGAAATTTTGTAACCGAACCAGTGACCCTAACCCTAACCCTAATCTGAAATTAATTCGATTTGCACAGATTATTTAGTACTTCACCTCCCACGTGACATCATCAACTATGTTGTTAAACCAACATGGTTCAAATGACGAATGTGCGACAAAGTCACTATGCTTTCGGGAAATAGTCGTGACAAGGTAGTCCGTTTCTCCAAGTATGCATCGTACTATGTTGGTTCAGCAGTGAGTTACGTCATTGTTCTGGAAACACACCACTGATCAGAGGCCCCATTGACTTCTATAGTATTCTTTTTTCCTACTATGGAAGTCAATTGGGCCTCTGATCGGTTAAAAATGTTTTGAAATGGATGACTTCAAAGGTAATATTTGTTATATAAATATTATTTATTATATAATTTTTTACAATTATTTCAGAATCTTAATATATTCTTAATCTCTCTCTCTCTCTCTCTCTCTCTCTCTCTCTCTCTCTCTCTCTCTCTATCCATTTAAAGGCCAGAAATTGAAAAATGATTTATGAGATATATTTCATGATAACCTATCCTTGAGGGCCTATAGTATCAATCCCTTGTAGTTTGAGACCCTGATTTGCATATACATGGATTCAACAACTCGCTCTCTCCATACCAAGACTCACACACATACACACACAATCTCTTGTCGCCTCTTTGATTTTTACTGTGGCCCAGCTGACAAGCGTCCTGTGGGAGACCTCAAACAGCCTAATAAATATCAATCTGGTCTCGGCAGAAGCAGCAGGCAGACAGGGTTCTGTGGATCTCGCTCTCAAACAGGAGATTAATGAAACACAGAGTCAAGAAAGACCAAACCTGCTGTCAGTTTGCTCTGTAATCCGTCCAAAAACAAAGATTCGTTTGGAAGCAGTAGATGTCTAGCTTAATTATTTTGTCGGAGTTGCAGTCCCCATTCACTCATTTTAAACAAAAAAACTTTCAGCAAACCATCTTTCAGAGCTAATGCCTTTTTTCGGAAGTTGTCTAGGAAAGAGAAACCATAGAGATTTAGGGATGGGGCTCATTTTTTTGTTGGGTCGGTAAGCAGTTATCTACTGTAGCTATGCCCTGAAAATGCTTTTTGGGGTTTTGTATGAGCAAACACCACTTGCATTTCTTTCAGATAATGTGACCCTGTCATTGAAAACACAGCATTTTCGATTCATTTGCTGTTACATAAAATCATCCTACATAATGTATAAAACATTCTGTGAAAATATGACCTTGATATCTTTAATATTGACAGAGTATGATCATGTCAAAGACTGAAATCAATCAAATGCATACAGTACGACATGTTTCCTTACAAATTAGCATTTTTTATCAGACAGTGGATTTTGCAAACAAACCAGTATTCTGAATGACCTGAGGCGAGGATTTGAAGCAAAAGTATTTGATAAACATATAATACGTGCTGAGAGCATTTGGTTAATATAATTTTTAGTGCTGGGCAAAGATTAATCGCGATTAATCGCATACAAAATAAAAGTGATTATAATTATAGATATAAGTGATACATAATATATGATTGTGTGCTGTGTGTAATTATTATGTATATATAAATACACACACATTCATGCATGTATTTAAGAAACATTTACATGTTTATATATATATATATATATATTATATATATATATATATATATATATATATATATATATATATATATATATATATATATATATTTATTTATTTATTTATTTATTTATTTATTTATTTATTTATTTATTTATTTATTTATATTTTATATATATTTTATATTATATATAAATGTAAAAAAATATTAATAAATAAAAAAATCTGAAATGAATATTTGTGTGTGTTGTTAAATGTACATAATAATTACACACACTACAAACACACATATTATGCAAAAAAAAAATGTAAGCGATTAATCGCGATTAATCTATGCCCAGCACTATTTAATATTACATTTTTGACACAAGTGGCATTTAACGGCTTTTTCATCTGAGTTTCCTCAATTGCTGTTATGCTGTAAAAAGGTTCAGGGAATTAAGAAGTGTTTTTTTTTTATTCTGGGAAGCTGTTTGTGGGCTAAAATTCTCAGAAAAAAAACCAAGGACCCTTGACTTAATAGCATGTTCTGTGTGAATAGATTTTTAATTACTTTTGTCTACGCTTTTGTTACTTTACTCGAATGTTTTAATTCCTAGTTAAGAGTAGCCAGTGCATATGTTTTCTCAGGAAGAAATTCAGGCTATAAAGTAATGCTGGCATATTTTTATATGCATTTGAAAGGAAGTAAATGACATCAAATAATGCAGAGGGGATATATATATATATATATATATATATATATATATATATATATATATATATATATATATATATATATATATATATATATATGTTTTTGATTTACTAATGTTTTGTTCTTTTTTTCTCTCGTTGTGCCCCCTCTCTCACCCTCCACAGGGTCCAGCTGGTTTGAAAGGAGCAGAGGGCCCTCAGGGTCCCCCCGGCCCCGTTGTAAGTACTCTGTTACCATGGTTTCTCATCATTTAATACAAAAAACTAATTCTCCCAAAAGCAACATTCAATATTTAGGAGCTTCAGAGAGTTGAGGGAGTGGTCAAAAAAGATCTAAGGCTTAAAAACACCATTAAGGATTTAAAAAGTGTGTACTTCACAGCAAAACACACACACAAATAAAAAAGCACATTGTTGATGCGTACTCTCACTACAGTGCCTCTTTATAAACTCGCGTTTGCATGAGTTTACACTAGAGGGCGTAATCGTGACCAGACAGTCGAGACAGATTCACATTGCCGGTTCGTAATTACTTCTCTTGACATTTTACACCATAGCTGGTTCATTACATTTCATAGGACAGGCGAGTTGCAATGTCTCCGAGACCTTGAATTAAACCAAATTTTTTTCCTCGCTGATTCATTTCTCTTGAGAAAATAGATAAGTATTGTCACCCTATAATTGTTCTTTTTTCGTACTTGACGGCGCAGGGCGAGATTAGAACGGACGTATGAAAAGTCGTTTGAGTCGTTTAAATTCAGCTGTGTCAGTTCGATAAAGAACACATTTGCATTTGTATAAAGATTCCGAAGCCTAAAAATTAAAACACGTTGAAATAGATAAAGAGTCGGTGTATATATGTATGCCACCTTGTAAGGGTCGTCACATATATTTGGCACACAAGCTGTCCAACACATCCCCAGAATAGCTAAATAAGATATGCTTAGGGTGGTTTGGGCTCTCGATAAATTAAAGCCTTGTTTGTTGAAGACCCCTTTAATGACCATTTTCCAGGATTGAATTAATTGCTATTGCTCATTTCAGTGTCTTGCGTGTATTTTGTGAACGTGAGCGTCTCTTTAATCATAAACGGTTTTGACACGTGTGCAGCAGGCACTTATTTTGACTAAACACGTGATACACATGGTTCACATGACGCAACAAACACATATTTTGAAAACCCGAGCAACACACATGACACTCTGAACACTTATTTTGAATTTGCACCCCTCGGATGAGCAGTCACGAGTCGCCACTGCTGGTGTCTGATGAGTGATAAAATGGATAAAAAAACTAAAAAACTTTTTGGGCCATTTTGTGACAGAATAATAAAAAGAAAGGGGGATTTATATAACGTATGGCCATTTGGGTAACAACCCAGAATACATCCAAAAGCATAGCAAACGCATAACAATTCCTATGCTTTTGTTAAGCATATCTTTAGAAATGTAACAGTCAAGTTCCTCAGCAAAATATTAGGTACTTTTACAAAGATATGCGTCTAGCTTTCTGTGTATATTTAGGGTTATTTATGGAGTAGACAGACGTGGTATTCAGGAAAACATTTAAATATGGTTGGGTATTTTGGGGCTGGTGTAATCATTCAAAGAGAAGCCTGATGTTCCTCTACATCCTTGAAGGCACATAAAGATGTTGAAGGTTGCTTGGGAGGACGTATGAGTTATACCACATATTTAGATGCATGGTAATGTGGGGTGCTTCAGCAAATCTTGTAGCGGTGAATAAGAAAAAGACATCTTCTCATGCTGTATGTTTTTGTGGTGCTCATAGGGTTCACCTGGTGAGAGAGGAGCAGCAGGACCGGCTGGCCCTATCGGCTTGTCCGGACGCACTGGACCTCAAGGTCCCCCAGGACCTGCTGGAGAGAAGGGTGCCCCGGTAAATTATCAATTTGTGTTTTTTAAATAATGCAAAAGATGCATTTTTGGTGCCTGCTCGAACTTAGGGTTAGGGGTCATTTGGCAAGCATTCAGTTTAAGTGTGCTTTTGTGTTTGTAATTTAGGGAGAGAGAGGCCCATCTGGTCCAGCTGGTCGTGATGGAGTCCAGGGTCCAGTCGGTCTTCCAGGTCCAGCAGGACCTCAGGGTCCACCTGGAGAAGATGGCGACAAGGTAAGTTAAGACATTGCTGAATGTGCCGAAGATATTAACAATATAAAGCTTTTCTTCACGTGGCAGGTCCCACAAACAATTTGCCACCACAGAAACATAACTGATTTAACTTCATCATATAGTGAAGCACACGGACCGACTAAATGAAAGAAAGCTTTCTCTCAACACACACAAAAAAAAACATACACACCTAGCCAGAGGAAATGTTATTGCTTAGAGTTGCACTTCTGTAGCTTAGAAGATTTGCTTTGATAAAGTTTATTTTGTTGCTCCTAAAATTGTTTAGGAGAAATAAAAATGGAAAAAGAAATGAGACATTTGTTAAAAAACATTTAAAATATGGAAATATACAATTAATGGAGATTTTATAGGCAAATTTGGAGACATTTGTGAGATTTCTGGTGCATTGTGTACTGTAACTTTTAGAAGGACATCTTGACAGAAATGCAATATAATCTACATAACTATATTATCAGTGGGGTATAAAGACATTACATAATGAACTGTATTGTTTTTATTACCTTAGAATGAGCTTCCTTTGCATGAAAGTCAACATTTTGTGCGGCCATGTTTCTACAGTAGCCCTAAGTGGACAAATGGTCCTATAGGGTGCATTTTGTCATTACGTTTGTTTGTCCTGTGGTGGCCACTGTAGCTTCTCTATGTGCTTCGAAAGGGAGGGGTGTGCTATGGGTCCTTTCCCAAATGATGCACTTCATGTGGACTTTTTGTCTTGTGGCCTTAAATTGCGTGTGCTCGCTTAGTCTACGAGTCCGTAGGGTGTCCCATCTGTCATTTTTATGCTCCAAAGTGTGCTCATCAGGGCCACCATGCAACGCCCGCACTGCTGCAGGCTCCACACACTTTACCAACCCAAATGTCCTTTCCAAAGAGCAATCAGATGACAAATTTCCAGCGTGAAGCTCAAGTCTGTCCCAAAAATACGATTCCGGTGCGTGGACTCGCTTCAAGGGTTTGCACTACATGTCATAAAAGTGTGGAAGTCCACAAGTCCGGAGTGTGCCATTTGGGACAGGGCCATGACTGAGCCGTTGGTTGCAATTCACAGTCTCACCACTAGTTGCTGCTAAAAATCGACACATTGGTCCTTGAAATCTCATTAATGGGTCAGTGACAAAAATGTTTTGTCAAGATGAGAAATTCAAAAATCTTAAAAATAAACTTGTTTTAAAAGCATGCAGCAGATATATGTCAATGCAAATTAATTATTGATGTTGATTTTATTACACTTGCACCATTTTTATGAAAGTTAAGACTGAATGGACCTGAAAATTTCAAATGGTGTAACCGCCAATTGCGCCAAAGAATGAGAAATATTAAATATTTTATCCACCTTGATGGCATGTAAGTGAAGAAAAAACATTTTAAAATATCACACAAAAAACATTTTATTAGTTATAACTAAATATATATTTTTCTAAACAGCTTTGTTTTCTAAATAATCTTTAATAAATGATGTAAACATTTATGTAAAAAAATCATATTACACTAAACTAGATGATAATATTTTATTCCACATTTTTTCATTTAAAAAATACTAGTTACACCAATTGACACAGACCAGTTACACCACATTGACATTTTTGTAATTATCCCCCAAATTCGTCATTGACCCTAATATCTAACCGTGGGTTCACACCAGCCGCGTTTGAGGCGTAAAACCCGCGTCTACCACGTCTAGTTTGCCGCTTGAACATTTTGAGTTTACTCGCTTCATTCGCGTATGAAAGGTGCACTTGAAATTCTAGTCATTGAGACATTCACGTGGAAATTTGCGTCATGGGAGGGGCTTCTGCGACTCCGCTCACTTCCTGTAATCACGTCACTACTAGAGCAAGCTCCTGATTAGTAAACGCGGCACATTTTTCCACCAAAGTTCACATTTTTCAACTCGTGCGTTTGCCGTGGCAACGCTCAATTCGCGCCATTCGTGTGAACTAGACGCGCGAATAAGGCAGAATCACGTCTACCGCGCTAAACGCCTCATTTCCCCCGCGAGACCTCCAGACGCCCGTTGACGCGTCTTTACATTGACTTAACATTGAAATCACTCATGCTTGACGCATCTACCGCGGCTGGTCTGAACACAGCATAACTGTGGGTTCACACCAGCCGCGTTTGAGGCATCAACTTTGCGGCTACCGCGTCTAGTTTGCCGCTTGAACATTTTGAGTTTACTCGCTTCATTAGCGCATGAAATTCTAGTCATTGAGAGATTCACGCGGAAGTTCACGTCATGGGAGGGGCTTCTGCAAATCCGCTCGCTTTCTGTAATCACGTCACTACTAGAGCAATCTCCTGATTGGTTAACGTGGCACGTTTTTCCCCCAAAGTTCAAATCTTTCAACTCACGCATTTGCCGCGGCAGCGCTCATTTCGCGCTATTCGCGCGAACTAGACACGCAAACTAGACACGCGAATGAGGCGGAATCGAGACCTCCAGATGCGCATCAACGAGTCTTCACATTGACTTAACACTGAAATTACTCATGCTTGACGCCTCTACCGCGGCTGGTCTGAACACAGCATAACCGTGGGTTCACTCCATCCGCGTTTGAGGCGTCAACTTTGCGGCTACCGCGTCTAGTTTGCCGCTTGAACATTTTGAGTTTACTCGCTTCATTCGCGCATGAAATTCTAGACACGCAAACTAGACACGCGAATGAGGCGGAATCGAGACCTCCAGACGTGCATCAACGAGTCTTCGCATCGACCTAACATTGAAATCAGTCGCGCTTGACGCCTCTACCGCGGCTGGTCTGAACACAGCATAACCGTGGGTTCACACCAGCCGCGTTTAAGGCGTCAACTTTGCGGCTCTAGTTTGCCGCTTGAACATTTTGAGTTTACTCGCTTCATTCGCGCATGAAATTCTAGTAATTGAGAGATTCACGCGGAAGTTCACGTCATGGGAGGGGCTTCTGCACATCCGCTCGCTTTCTGTAAATCACTCGCGCTTGACGCCTCTACGGCGGCTGGTCTGAATGCAGCATGAGAGAAATTACAGAGATATTAAAGATATCACATCTGTGATTTATAATTCTTATGGGTTTCTGTAAGTAACAGGCTTACACTACACTTCTAAATCAGTACTTTATCTTCTTGCATAAGATAAAAACAAAAAAGTAAGACAGCATGTCTTGAATTAAGTTTGTTTTGTTTTTTCAAAAAGTTTTATTTATCCTTCTCTTAAGTACAAAGCAAACTATAAGTTCTCAGAAAACAAGTTTTAATATCTGATGCAATTTACCTCCTTGAGTAATCTCGTTTTATTTCCTTTTACAGGAAAACAAGATTTCATAAAGATTATAAAAGATGTTTTGCAGAATACAGCCAGTAACCAAATGCTAGTATATATTTATCGCACCTCTTCCCAGAATTCCTCACCCGCAGCCACTTGTTGGGCACTACAGACCTGTAATCATTCTTCATCACTAACACACGAGCATCTGAAAAGCACGCCCATCTCTCCGTTGCTCTCCTCTACCGCATATCCATCATCAGCAGCAGAGGCAGTCTATAATGGAATTAGCACAGGGTACCATAAACGTTGTCTCTCCATCAGTATCCTCTAACAAGGTTCGCGGGCTTACGTGCCACGAATTTGTTGTAGCAGTCCTTTATCTGGCCATCATGGCTTGAAACCATATTTATCATTTCGGTTACAGTAAAACACCATAGGGGTCAACTGCAATGTTGCATTTTATACTGCCCAGAAATTGTTTACTTTGATGTCTTTTTCGATTACAGTGGACACTTTCTGTATTGTTTTGAAGAACAATATCGCATGACTGATTTTTAAACTCATTTCTAGGGAGAAGTTGGTGAACCAGGCCAGAAGGGAAGTAAGGGTGACAAAGGTGAACATGTGAGTATATCTGGACAATTAAATGTTTAATACCTGTATGTGAGAATCAAAGACACATTTCTAATCAGTATCTTTTCTGTGTTGTCCACCAGGGTCCTCCAGGTCCACATGGTCTTCAGGGTACTGTTGGAGCTCCTGGGCCCGCTGTACGTCCTGACTTTACAACACCATCTATATATATTTTTTTAATTACGGGTGCAGTAAAATATATAATTAGACTCTAACTCAATTTCTCAGGGTGCTGATGGAGAACCAGGTCCTCGTGGACAGCAGGGAATGTTTGGACAGAAGGGAGATGAAGGAGCAAGAGGTTTCCCAGGACCTTCTGGTCCAATTGGTCTGCAGGTGAGTCCCGTGCTCCGACTTGTGGAGCATTGTGAATTCAGTCCCACGGTAACACAGATTAATACAGGACAGACTGGTTGCCCCGGGCAGTAGATGAACTGGGAGGTGTTTCAAATGTGAATTGATTTCCTTTTGATTACCCCTCTCATGGAAAAAGCCCAGATTCACTGCAGACAGAGCCCAGTGTATTGCACGGACAGTTAAACCAGTTAGCTGCCGGTGCATTGCTGCTAATTCAACTATGCCACTGATTAGCAGAATAATTAATGAGCAGAAAGAAATGAAGTAAAGGAAAATAAAGATAAATAACGGCCTGAAGCTGCGAGTAGTTGCAGTTTATTTGTTCAAAATGATTTTACTGATGTATGCATGTATAGTTAATGCCTGTGAACACCTGACTGAGCTTTAACTTTAGCGTGAGGACATTTTTCTGCTTTTTGTGAATGTGTAAAAGTAATGCTTTGTTGACTTTATTTATTTAGGGGCAATTTGTCTCACTCTTTACATTTACATTTATGCTCCTGGCAGACGCTTTTATCCAAAGCAACTTGCATTGCATTACAAGGGTAAACATTTATCAGTATGTGTGTTCCCTTGGGATTGAATCCATGACCTTTTTTGCTGCTAACACAATTCTTTACAATTAACCTACAGGGAAAAATGTTTTTTTTTTTTTTAAATAATGTACTGCGTGTACCAATATGTATCTACTGTAAAGTTGAAAAATTGCGAGAAGTGCTATTGAAATTAAATTTGATAAAGTTGTGAGAATTGTTAAACAAAATGTTTGCACTTTTGAAACAATGACGGCGTTTACATGCACCCTAATAATGCGATTATAATGGGATTTTGTCAATACTGCGATTATACTTGACCTCGTGTAAACGCAATAATTCGATAAAAATAATGCGATTAAGCTCATAATCGCAGTAAGTATAATCGCATTAAAAGAGGTGGCGTACGCCGTTTATAATCGCTGTATGAGTCCATGTAAACGCTTTAATCGCATTTATACCCCACTAACTGAGGTGCGCGTGTGTAAACTTGACATCAGGAAGTTTTACATGAACTCTGCCAACACGACTCGCTGTCAGCAGTCTGGCTTCATTCAGAAACAGCGCAAATAACACGACAGCAGTGTATAAAAGCTTTAAGGGACATTATAACGATAATTATAACGATAAATATATTAGTGACCACATCATAATGATAACTTCATGCTAATTCGCTCAACGAGCGCGCCATTACCTAATATTGGATATTTCTTGTAATAAAAACTTTTTTGAAATTGTTTACATGTCACTGAATGTATGCTGTTGTTGCATTTACACAGCGGGAAACCAGCAGATGTCCTCAACTCGCTGCGTTTTGCGTAACTAAACAATGAATGTAGTAGGTTAATATCTTACCTTTTGGCGTAGTCAGTGTGATAGAAAAATTTCACAGCAACAACTTCAGCTCTGGATACCTGAGGTAATTTTATGTTATAACCTCAGCAATGAATGAGCTTTCTACTGCATTTTAAGTGCGCGTGCACTTCAAGTTCAAATAGATTTGATTGGCTGTCAATGGTTTATCGTTCATCATGTGCCAAAATCGCTATCATTATAATTGTTGTGTGAGCTCTGCTATTATAAAACGATTTTTAAAACTATATTTTTATATCATGTGAACGCCCTTTACAGGCACTGTCATATTTATATCTTCATGACGGCACCGGATAATGAAATACATCTATAACAACGTGTTTGTCATTTAACGTAAGTAAATTAAAACAGTGGACCATATATGTGAGTTCATCATTTGTGCTCTGCATTGGGCTATGTGTGAATAATCCGAAAATAAAAACTGCATGTAAACCGGAGTGAAGAGGTTAGCTCCAGTCATGTAAACATCTTACTGCGATTAAGACCTTACTCGCATTATTGGAAATAATCGCATTATTGGTGTGCATGTAAACGTGGTCAATGAGTAGACATACTATAGTATACTGTAGTACATTCCTTTAGCATACTGCATTGATCAAATAAAAAAATAAGGTGGACTTGAAACATGCTAAAGCTCAATTCTGTTGATGTTATAATTTAGTTTAAGAAATGTAAGGAGTACAAAATAGTTATGATGAACAGTAAAAAAAGCGTTTATAAACAATCTGTATTTATTGATAATTTAAATTAATTATCTCATCTCTCTCAATCTATTGCTTTAACAATATTACAATGAAGCCTGTGGTTACTACCAATTCACCATCCATCAAACTGTTGATTCTGTTAAAGGAAGTCATTGCTGTAATGGAACCACATCGACTGCTTGTAGTTCTTTTATGCTCCCAAATGTGTGTGACATTTTATTCAATTGAGTTTTAATTGGGCGTAATGCACTTCCATTTGGATTTTATTAATTGCATTTAGTGAACTGGTCCAATAGACATCAAAGCATTGCATGCACACCCTTACGGGCCGTAATGTGTTTTGCCCTTATGAGAACTCTGCCAAGGGTACTGGATCAGTACCTATGGGTAATTGACTTTGTGGTTAGGCCTGTTACGACAATGACTATATTGACGTATCGAACATATTAGGTGTTTAACATGTGTGTGTTTTTTTTGTTGCTAAAAATGTTATGTCATTAGCATTTTAGCAACTAGTCAAGAGTGGCACGCGCAGCTCCGGGTCCACGTGCACACACACATACGATAGAGCGGACAGTGACAGGTTCGAAGATAAAGCTACTTAAGTTGAAATTATCACGTGCGTCCGATGACATTACATACAGTCTAATTTTACACGTCTATTTAGGAAAATCCATTCAGCCGATCTTCTGGCGCTACATTTCTAGCATAGTCTTAGCATAATCCATTGAATCTGATTAGACCATTAGCAGCGCGCTAAGAGTAACCAAAGAGTTTTGATATTTTTCCTATTTAAAACTGTGGAAACTCTTCTGGTAATTACATTTTGAGTGCGATGCTAATGGTCGATCAGATTCAATGGATTATGCTAAGCTATGCTGTAAAAAAGTGGTAACGCCAGACTCGGAGATCGGCTGAATGGAATTCCAAAACGGTAAAAATCAAAATGTTTAACTCTAGGGGAGCTAGAAAATGACCATATTTTCAAAAAAAAGTGGAGTGTCCCTTTAAAAATTCAAAATGTATATTTTATAATATTTATTTATGTGTTAAATATTTTGAATATTATTTTTTCTTACATTCCAATTTCATATTAATATTTCATATTTTTTATCTTAATATTCTTAAAAATCAAAGCTGTGTTCTTGAAAATAATGTACTTGCATTATTAGGCTATTTTATCGTCATATCTAATCTGTGACATTAAATGGTCTTATCGACTATTGCCATTATTTTTTGGGGCAATTAATCGACCTATGAAAAGTAGCTATAGTGACAGGCCTATTTGTGGTTCCTAATATGTGAGGGATGGTGACAATAAGCAGACTTTTCAATAGACTGTTTCAGATGCATAAACAAACAGCTCAAAGGCCCAAACTTCCTCCGCAGAGAATCAATTAAAAGAGTCATAAAGAATAAATTATGTGCTTTTTTAAACTATTTTAAACGGGTTCATCTATACACACGTTGGACAATTTAACATCTTTAAAAATCGGCTAAAAACCCATCTCTTCTGCGAACACCTCATTTACTAATACAGAGTTTAATATCTTTTTCTAAGAAAACACTTGGCTATGACTGTGTTATGGTGCGTTCACATCAGCCACCGTAGAGGTGGCAAAAACGTGCTAATCTTGCGTAGTTGGACGCTTGAACATTTTGAGTTTACTCGCTTCATTCGCATGTGAAAGAAGTGCATTAAATTCTTGTCATTCGAGACATTCACGCGGAAATTCGCGGCATGGGAGGGGCTTCTGAGACTCCGCACGCTTCCTGTAATTACGTCACTACTACAGCAAGGTCCTGATTGATCCTGCTTACTACAGCAAGGTCCTGACGCGGCGCAGAAATCCGTAGAAGTTCTGATTTTTCAACTCGCGTGTTTCCGGCGGCAACGCTCAGCGTTCCGCGCCATTCGCACCGCAGGATGCCAAATCGCGTCTTTGCATTGACTTAACATGTAAATCACCCGCGCTTGCCGCCTCTACCGCATCTGGTGTGAACGCCCAGTTAGGCTTGATGAGAGTTTTAGTGAACTTATGTATGTTCTTGTGTTGTATACCTCATTTGTAAGTCGCTTTGAATAAAAGCTTCTGCTAAATGTAAATCTTCAGTTAACCTAACTTGCATGTTTCTGGACTGTGGGATGAACCTGGAGTAGACTGACACAGAAATAACATACAAACTCCAGCCGAGGCTCGAATTAGGGATCTTCTTGCTGTGAGGCAGCTGTGTTACCCTACCCACTGTGCCACCCCTGACTTTCATTTAAGAGATTTTTTTGGCTGTGTTTGCAATCTCCTAATTGATTTGCATAATTCTCCTCCTCCAGTATTAGCGGATGTGATTTATTCTTAGTGAAGTCTTGTATTAATTGGCCATTAGTTAATCTGAAAAACGACATACGTTTTTTAATAGTTTCTTAGTGAAGAGCAGAGTGTCGCACACCACTGGCCATCCTCAGGGGTTGTTTAAACAGAGAAAAATACATTGTGCATCAATTATAAGTTTATGCGCTGAGTAAATAAGCTTTTATATCGTGCTTAGGGCTGAAACTACCCAACATGTGAAAAAACAAACAATAAACATTGAATGTGAGCTAAAAATAAAACAGGATATTAGGTGCTCTCTTATATTTCAACATACAGACTCCACCTTTGTCTGCCCCATTTGCCAGTTTGGAAATGAAGCATTATTGCTGTCTTCTGCCAACAGCATCTGAGACAGATTATTTCATTTTTTCATCAAAATGTCCATTGTGTTGTCTTTAAGCAGCAATGCATCTTTGCCCACTAATGTAACAAGGAAAATAAAATAAGAATAAATGAAAATGTGCCTATTTTTAACAGGGTCTACCTGGACCATCGGGTGAGAAAGGAGAAAATGGAGACGTCGGTCCAATGGTAAGACGTTTAAGAAAATATACTAGTTTTAATGAGCCCAATAATCCATGTTTTTACCTTTAAGGCCATAACTAAATGTTCTTATCAAATCTATAATAAAAAACTCTCCAATAATAATAATTACTGCACTGAAAAATGTTATGTTGAATTTACTTCATTTTAGTATGTCAAGGGGTTGCATGAAATAAATGTATCTAAATCCAGATATATTTTTTTAAGTTGGTTGTACTTATATTTTTAAGTAATTTCAGATTAATTATATTCATAATTTTAGCAAAACTATTTTGAGTAGAGTTTACAATTTTTTATTATTAATTATTATATTATTATGTGCAACCAGATTAATTTAATAGTTTAATTTCTACATACTAAAATTAAGTTTAATCCAATAGTTTTTTTATCTCTTATTCTATCTTAACTTTCAATAATATTCAGAAAAATAAAGCAAACCCAATATTTTCAACTCTTACTTTATTAAAAGAAACTCTTCTAAATCTAACAGATAATTTAACATTAAACACTAACACGTCTTTCTTTTTTTGTAAAAACACATAAAATTTTACTCTCCAAACGCAGTCCCATGCAAAGCATGCTGGGAAGTACAAGTCCACTGCCTAGTTAGTTATATTTAATTAAATAATTCAAGTAGTTTCAACACAAAATTATTAAGTTAATTTCCTTCTTACAAATTTGGGTGGATTGTACATGCTAAAATTAATTTAAATTTACTCAGTAATGTGTTTATTTTGAATTACTTAAATTTTTTGTGTTATTTTTACTTTTTACAAATTTTTTAATAGAATGTAAAGTTTTTTTAAGTTAAATAAACTAAGGCAGATAATCATTTTTTTTCAGTGTGTTTTTCACAAAATGTTACCTGCCTCTAAATAATACCTGTTTGTAACTATCAGGTAGCACATTATAGCGTTTGGCTATATTTTCAAAAAAGAGAATCAGTTTGAATATCCGTAACTACTTGTGAAATCTAATTTGTCTCTTTTATTTTTACCTTAGGGTCCCCCTGGCCCTCCCGGTCCCAGAGGTCCTCAAGGTCCTTCTGGTGCTGATGTAAGATCATTTACTGTATCTGATCTGATTTACACCACTTTGTTAAACTAAATAGCTTTAACGATAATGACTTTCATGTATACCGCCTAACATATCGACTTCTGTTATCGAAGGGTCCACAAGGTCCTCCTGGTGGAATAGGAGGGATGGGATCTGTCGGTGAGAAGGTGAGTATATTAGCTTTATGTTTATTTCTGCTTCAATAAATACAGCACTTGCTGTTATAGACTTCATTTAAAATTAGCCTAAATTAGTGCTAAAAGACGATCGGTGCGTAGTTCACTGGAGATCTGACAATATTTCAAAAACTTCACCACTATTTGGCAGACCCACCGGCCATTAATATTTAATGCTCTGGCTGCTGAGAGGAATCTAGAATATGTAACAGGTCACTGTTATGTTACGTCCATTAGGAGCTGAAAGTACTTTTATCCACTTCAGCTCTCTCAGATAAAAATTATATCTAGCTTTATAACACGGCTCTCGGGAATACTTAATCCCGATCGATTCAATTACAACTTTTGGATTTTTGTATAAAGAGCAGCTGATTCCCAGGCAACCAATACACAACTAGTTTCACATCTCTTATAATAAAAACATTTCAATCAATAATTCATATTCATTTATTTATTATGTAACCAATACAATATATTATGTTTGCTGACTTATAGTGATCATGCCATAAAATTGCATAGACAATATATGGTTATATGATTAGTGGGTAATAGCATTTTACACTACTGTACCGTATTCTGTGCTAAACCTGTAATATTTTTCGCAGGGTGAGCAAGGAGAAGCTGGCAACCCCGGACCACCTGGAGAGCCTGGACCTGGGGTGAGTGAAGTTTTATATGTTTAGCAAATTACTTATTTTAAGCGTTTGGTTATTGTTTTATATTAAAGGGATAGTTCACTTTAAAATAAAATTCTGTCATCATTTACTCATCCTCATGTTGTGCTAAACCTGTAAGAATTTCTTTTTACTGATGAACACAAAATAAGATATTTTGAGAAATGATGGTGAAAACACAGCATATAGTCTCCATAGACTTCCATAGTAGGAATAAAAAAAATATGATGGAATTTAATGGGTACCGTCAACTATGTGCTTCCCATTATTTATCAAAATATTTCTGAAATGTTGAATGAGTCAATTACACCAGTAGCATTGATGTCCACTATTGTTTATAAAAATTAGGGCTGTCAAAAGATTAATCGCGATTAATTGCATACAAAATAAAAGTTTGTGTCTGCATAATATATTTGTTTGTTTATTGGCTGTAATTATTATGTAAAATTATTTTATTTATATATAATATATCAATAAATATGACTTCCATATTATATATATATATATATATATATATATATATATATATATATATATATATATATATATATATATATATATATATATATATATATATATATATATATATATATATATATATATATTATGGAAGTCAATGGTCACTATATCTGCTGTGTGTTTACCATCATTTCTCAAAATATCTTCTTTTGTGTTTATCAGAAAAAAGAAATGTATACAGATTTAGAACAACATGAGGATGAGTAAACGATGACAGAATTTTCATTTTAAAGTGCACTATCCCTTTAAGTAGCCATACTGCAAAATTGCATACCTGTCATACAAATAAAACTTTAATATCATGACATTCATGACAAAATATAACTTTCTATTGTCAAGAACCTCAAGGTTATCCTAAAACACTTTTTTACAACCTATGGCAGATTTCATTCGCTGGGAATCGATTAGATTATGAGAAATCTATATGACAGGTAGTTGAAGAAAGGGTTAAAAGCATATCAACCATAAAGGAAAGTTGTTTGAGAGATGGTTTTTTTAGATTTTGAAGATTACAAAGACAGATGGGTTTAACATGCGGCAATGAATCATGTGAAGGGGGTGTGACATAAAAGTCACAGGGATCAGAAAAATGGCATGTTAAACTGTACGGTTCATATAGAGGGAAATGGTCCTGACAAACTTGGTGCAAAAACTTTGATAAGGTGACATTAGGGAATGAAAAGCCGCTGTCAAAAATAATCATGATTTAAGCTTATTTTTTTACTCCACTGGCAGATGATGTTAAGTAAATAAAGTTAGATATGATAAATTTGTGTTACCAAAAAAAAAAAAAAACTTTTCCACCTAAAGAGTTCATATTGGTACCTTTTTAAAGGGTTCTGCCCCAGTGACAGCTAGGGACCATTTTTTGGTGCATTTAGTATTTCAGACCATTTTCATGGTCATTCGGATGACTCCAAAAGTTGTTCAAATGTTAACTTTGCTATAATCTATTGATGAATATTCTGCCATATCTGCAGTTGGGAATTCAGCCAATCCAAGCCTAGCTTGTCAATACTGACATGAATAGCTGATGAAGTCTTTTGAATTTTCACATCAGAATGTTGAACATGTCTACACTCATTGTTCTCCGGGTGCTTCAGTTCATAAAGTGCCTCAGGCTCTGCATTCGACCCTTTCATCTTTTTGATATATGCTGCAGGGCCCGAAAGGTGAGAGAGGAGAGAAGGGAGAATCTGGTCCCTCTGGCGCTGCCGGACCTGCAGGACCCAAAGGACCGCCCGGAGATGATGGCCCCAAGGGTAACCCTTTAAGTGATTTACTGTAAAATTCTTTTATCTATATGATGTTTCAATACACTACAACAGTGAGGTGAGAAGAAAGGTCAAACAAATAAATACACTCTTTAATGATTTCCTAGAGCCAATGAGCCTTGCTGTAATAGGAAATGGTACTTTAGATTGATTATGCTAATAAAATATGAGATTTCCTCCACTAATTGAAAATAATTTTAGTTGTTTGCGTGATCAAGATAAATAAGACAAGATAATTCGATTGAAATTACCCAACTGTGTAATGTTTACATTTAATTTATTTTAAGAAGTAGTATTTATTTATTATTATTTATTTAAGTTTTAAGTTATTGACATGCCTTTTGCTTAACCTTGTGGTTTCAATTTGTTGCTCTAGGGCCCTGTTGGTTTTCCTGGAGACCCCGGTCCACCTGGTGAGCCAGGTGTTGCTGTAAGTGCCAAAATCTATCATTTAAACTCTTTAATGTTGACAAAATATTTACAGCGTGAACGAATGACTTTGTCAGTCAATTACACCCTGTCTGTAATACTTTGCACTATTATTTTCTTTCAGGGAATAGATGGATCCCCGGGAGAAAAAGGAGAAGATGGAGAATCTGGTCAACCTGTGAGTATAACTACTAAATTAAAGTGCAGTACATTTCTGCTGTATGTAATGTTTTTGTTAAAATTAGTCACTTACATCAGTAGCATTGAAGTCCACTACTGTTTATAGATATCTATTTATGCAATTAATACTTTATATAGTCAATACACGCAATGAAAATAATATATTTAGGGGAACATTATTGTCTTCTTGCACAAATGTATATACAGTTCAGCACAAACAGGTTATTATTATATTAACTAAATTTGGATATACAGAAAAAAGTCATTTTAGGGAAGTCACCCCACTAGGCCATGTTTGCGACGCCTCATGCATGACTAAAGTCCTATCTACTTGAACAGGGAGAGACAGATATCTCTAAAATAAAAAATGAAACAACATACAGTACTGTGCAAAAGTCTAATGCTGTGTTCAGACCAGCCACGTTAGAGGCGTCAAGCGCGAGTGATTTCAATGTTAAGTCAATGTAAAGACGTGTTGGCACGCGTCTGGAAGTCTCGCGCCGCAAATGAGCCGATTAGCACGGCATACGCGTTTCCGCCTCATTTGCACGTCTAGTTCGAAAAGTTGAAAAATTTGAACTTTGGCAGAAAAACACGCCATGTTAACCAATCAGGAGCTTGCTCTAGTAGTGACGTGATTAAAGGAAGCTAGCGGAGTCGCAGAAGTCATTTCCGCGTGAATGTCTCGATGTCTTTAAAGATATAAACTCTTCTAATCAGATTCAATGGATTATGCTAAGCTATGCTAAAGGTGGTACCGCCAGACCCCGAGATCAGCTGAATAGATTCCAAAACAGTAAAAATCAAATGTTTAACTCTAAACATAAAAAAACAGTGTAGTGTTCCTTTAAACTGGAAGATGGGACTTCCATCGCCAAAGTGGCTATATTGTGCATTGCATTATCACCTATTTATAGTAATATGAGTACTCCATCTTGTTATATCCAATAACTTTGGTAGTAGTCAAAAAATTGCCTGAGCAGCCCATACAGGCAGCCTATAAATTTGAGTTTTTGTTAACAATTTGGGTTTGCCAGTGCAAGAAAATTGGTAATTTACTGTTCAATTTAATGTATTAAAATCTATGCTTTAGATATTTGAAAGTTTAGCATGACTGTTGTGAGAGACTCATTGCAGGGTCTATTTATAAGCTACAGTCCTATGAAAGTCTAATATGGGGGGGTTGTATTGTGCAGTAAGACTTACAGAAACACATACAGCTTCTTATTTCCATTAGAAGTTCATCATTTTAGGATCAATCCATCACACAGCTGAATAATTTAGCCATTTTTTTATTCACCTTATGCTTGTGTGTTTATGAAACTCGAGAGTTTTCCTTAATTGCATTCAATTAATTACCCTAAAATTGCCTAAGCAAGGCAAAGAAAAAGTTTGGTTATGAAAACATTTTTAATAAATTAAAGTTATTTATTTTCCATCTGCTGGTTTAGATAAGTTCCCCCTCTGTTAATCTAAGCTGTTTATATTCATTTTATTTCACATTGTTTAGGGACCCCCTGGTCCATCTGGAGAAGCGGGACCACCAGGACCTCCTGGCAAGCGCGTAAGTAAAGTCTTCATCATTATTATAAATTTTTAAGCATATTTATTCCACATGCGCTTATGGGATCAGTATTTTTGGGTTTCAAGGTACTACTACAATCACTATTGATTTATTTGGCCATTTATAAAGATTCAGACCTGTGATAAATAGGTCATCTTTTTGGTTTAGATATGCATCCTAATCAGCACAGATGATTGGTTGTTTCTGGCTTGGGGTCGGGCTGCTTAACAGCAAAATGAAAAAACAAAGTCCTTCCCGGGATGATGAATAGCGCATACTAAATCATCGCCCTGAAATCGAAAAACACAGTTTAAATGGCGTCGGGCCAGAACTCATTTCCTCCTCTGAGGTCCTACATCTCTCTCAGGATGAGAGAAGAAAATCAGTTCAGACACTGTATTGATCTCGGCCACTTTGATTGACAGCGATGAGGGGACGGCGGCGTGAAGGATTTTACAGAGGAAGAGGAAATATAACTGTCACGTTTGTGATGGGAACCCAAGCTCCTTCTCGCGCCGCCACATCAAAAGAAATTTGTTCTGCCGCGTGACACCTCACCGCCTCGCGGAAAATAGCGTTGTTTCATCAGTCAGCAAAATAGCGCATCATTTTTAACACAGAAAAGTAAACTTTTTCAATTTATATCACGTTGAGATGCATTCAGGCCCGGAATATAACTTATTTATTTGCTTTTGACTTTAAACACTATTTTCTCTTCTTCTTACAGTTTTCTCTGTGTTTATGTACAGCTGTCTCTGCGTTTTGTGCCGCCTGGATCTGCATGGCTGTTATTAACTTTTGCCATTCAATTGACTTTTAGATTTGTGCACTATGCACAATAGAAACGGGGCAAGGCCATTGCAATGCAAAAAACTAGTTTGCTTCTCCCAAATGCAATGGAGTAACAGCAATGTCAACATCTTCAGTTGAAAGATCCCCTGTTTCTATTTTAAGGGTTCCTTAGATTCGGGTTTGGGTTTACACATATGGGACCCTGTCTGTGAGAAGCATGATGAGATTTGGAGCATCAAAGTTACATTTCAATCATTGATTTTAGTCTTTGATATAGCTTTACTCATTCGATATTAAGGTTATATTTTCACCAAATGTTATTTACATTATGTTGGATGATTTTATGTAGAAAACAGTAAATTACAAAAATGGGTTTTCACAGACTGGGTCACATATATCAAGATTAAATATAGGTGCCTTTGTGCACCACACAGTTTTACAGGCCCTGTTTGGGTTTCATGTCATTTTTCAACAAAGCAAACAGTTCTGCTTGAAATTTAATAGGCGGTTCAGGCAAAACTCTCCTATTCCATCATTCCTCCATAAAGCTTTATGGCAATCCTATCTGCATACGAATGCATTATTCATGCAAAACGTACAGAAAACACAACTTGCTTTTCCAGTTTACTTGGTGGCAATCTCCCTGAAAAAATTATACATCCTATCAGCATACTATATGCGCACAGCAGGGGCTCACGGGCTTCGAATTGAGAATCGCCAATGGTGCTTTAATCCTAGACGGAAAAGACGGTCGGGGGGAAAACTGATCTTGGCCAGTCCCGTAATATTAACTTTGCTGCATCAATAATTCGTGCTAGAGCTTGTTTTGCATGAAACACAGAAATGTTTTGCTCTCTCAGCATTTTACCAGGTGCGTTTTCAAATGAGTATGGAAATCGCTCCGCTATTTTCGTTCTTATTCTTTATTCTTTTATTCTTGTCGGCGGTCCCTAGACTATTAGCTCTCTTGAGAAGTATTAAAAAAATATATATTATTTCCTTAACTGTCAATAGTAATGTACACCGAGGCAGGTTGTCACGCAGTAAGCGAGCAATTTTTCGCAAATGTCAAAATTTGTCACATTTTCATTGAGGTAACTTGTCACGCTTTTAAATTAGTATAAATTTAACACTACCTCAACAACTTTTCCCATTTCCATGTGGCAACACGCCGCTATTGGGTTTTTTTGTTAGAAAAGGTCAACGTGTATTTAATAAACTGTAACTTTTCTCATAGGCAATAACTGATGTTCAATAGCTTAGACTTTGAAATATGTTTCTATGCAAAAATTGACTTTCAAGAATAAACCTACCATGAGACTCGTCCCCTATTCAAGAACATTACCCACAAGCACCCAGCATAAAGAAAGAAAAATGTGTACGCCCATACAAGAGAGATTACACTTCGTGAATCCATTCGCCCATAAATACCCATCAACCAAAATCCCCCAAGTGCCACTGTGATGTCTCCCCATGACCTTTTACCATTTGTTTTATAGCCCAGCACAGACAAATGCTCAAATACACCGTCCTTTTCTTCTGTCCTCAGGGAGGCCCGGGGGCTGCTGGTGCTGAAGGCAGACAAGGAGAGAAGGGCGCCAAGGTAACTCATCATCCAAATCAATTCAGCCCGGGCACATACTGCAGTCTCCACTGCCATAATTAAAGCACATGCAGCCAAGAGAGTTGTGACCGAGTGACTCACTGTTAATGTGTTTGGAAAGTCCTGTCGTTTTGGAAGCAGTGGGTTTGAGATAGACGTGTGTAGGTTGTGTCTTATTTTGCTTATGTTAATGAACATGGATTCCCGGTATTTTTCCTCAGTCCTGTTTTTAAATTACAATTATTGATTTCCTGTTGCTTCTCAATAGATTCAAAGCTTCAATTCATAACTATTTTGGTTAAAAATAAATACATCTGTTTATTGAGGCAATAGGTAAACAATTTGTGTCCCCGTACCATCCCTTGATACACAACGGTAAGCTTATAATAATGATTTATACGTTGAGCTGTGAGGTTGATTTTGCAGGATAATAAGTATATAAGTATATAAGGTAACCTGCAGTTTTATGTTTTAAACAGAGATGGCGATAGAGAGGCAAAAGAATTGCAGACTTTTTTAAGATGTAAAATAAATATTCGGTGTGTTGAAAATTGATTTTCAAGAAAAAAATTCTTAGTATTTTTTTCTTGTTTTCAGTAAAAATTTCTAACAATTCTTAAATTAAGATGCTTTGTCTTAATGAGCAGAATGGCCCAAGAAAATAAGTCTAGTTTTTAGACCAAAAATATCAAATTTAATTGATTTTGTGCATAAAACAAGCAAAAAAAATCTGCCAATGGGGTAAGCAAATTGTTCTTGAATTTAGTGTTAAAGAAAAATTTTCAAGATTTTCGGCTTACCCCATTGGTAGATTTTTTTTGGAAGTTTTATGCACAAAATCACTTAAATTTGATATTTTTGGTCTAAAAACTAGACTTATTTTCTTGGGTCGTTTTGCTCATCAAGAAAAGCATCTTAATTTAAGAATTTGTAGATATTTTTACTGAAAACAAGACAAAGAAATTTTTATCTTGAAAATCATTTTTTTGCAGTGCATATGTGAAGTTCTAGCTCAAAATACCATATAGATAATTTATTATAACATGTTAAAATTGGCACTTTGTAGGTGGGAGCAAAAATGTGCAGTTTTTGGGTCTGTTCTTTTAAATGCAAATGAGCTGATAAAATGTGAACACTGATCACCGTGATGGTGGTTTGTTGAAATTGAAACTCAATTGTGCTGTCAATTATTTTCTCTTCCTACTAAATGGCAGTGCCATTATTGGATAGTGCAGAATAAGGGGCAGTATTATTATAATAAGATCCCCTTTTGACATCATAAGGGGAGTCAAATTTCAATAATTTTTTCACATGCTTGCAGAGAATGGTTTACCAAAACTAAGTTACTGGATTTTACATTTTCTAGGTTAATAAAAGCACTGGGGACCCAATTATAGCACTTGAACATGGAAAAAGTCAGATTTTCATGATATGTCCCCTAGAATAAGAACTACTATATAGTTATTTCGCATAAATAGTAGTTTATTCAAATATTTAAGATCAGGAAAAAGGTAAATTTTGATTAGTTTTATTAACATTTTTAAATAATTTTATTTTTCCTTAGGGTGAGGCCGGACCCGAGGGTCCACCGGGTAAAACTGGACCAGTTGGCCCTCAGGGGCCTGCTGGAAAGCCTGGCCCTGAAGGACTTAGAGGAATTCCTGGCCCTGTGGTGGGTGCCCATTTTACTCTTCACCTCTTCAATCTCAAAACAATGCTTATATATCACATCTATTAGAGATCAGCTTAGCTCATAATTATTAACTGCTTGACATCCTACAAGAGGTTTTAATGCCTAAAAATGTGTTTAAATGTGTGGCTTAACCAATCGATTTCCACTTTCTTTGAAAATATGCTCATTTTCCAGCTCCCCTAGAGTTAAACATTTGATTTTTACTGCTTTGGAATCCATTCATAGATCTCCGGGTCTGGCGGTACCACTTTTAGCATAGCTTAGCAAAATCCATTGAATCTGATTAGACCATTAGCATGGCTGCAGCAGGCGTAGTGATATTACGCAGACCCCGAAAATAGTCCCGTTGGTTACTTTCAATAGCAGGGGACTATTTTCAGGTGCTGGGTAATATCATTGCACCTCCTGCAGCCATGTTACAGCAGCGAAGTCCTTGATTATTACGCCAGAATGAGAGTATAGTTCCTAGTCATATCTGCCTAGAAAATTGCAACTTTTAATTTTCCGTCGGTCTTAGTACACGATGTAACTACAGAAGAGTCAAGTTTTAAACTGGAAAAATATCAAAACTTTTTGGTTAATTATTAGCGCAATGCTAATAGTCTAATCAGATTCAATGGATTATGCTAAGCTATGCTAAAAGTGCTAGCGCCAGACCCGGAAATCAGCTGAATGGATTCCAAAACGGTAAAAAACAAATGTTTAACTCTAGGGGAGCTGGAAAATAAGTATATTTAAAAAAAATTGATTAGAAACGTTGCTCAATTTGTGTTCAGCAGAACAAAGACATTTATACAGGTTTGAAAACCTGAAGGACGAGTAAATGATGACAAAATTTTGCATTTTGGGTGAACTATCCCTTTCAGTGTCCAAATGCTTTTTATGGCCACTGCTTTAGTATAAAATGAAAAAAATGTCATAACCAGACAGAAAACCTCAGTGAAAATAAATCGCCTCTCTTTGCTTTTACAGTCTGTATCTTTTTCTTGTTTATTTGAACACACTTTTTGTAGTTTCTGGCCCATTAATCATTGTCCCGCTCGCAGTAAATCAATGGCAGATGGTAAGCAAAGCAGGTTGCAGTAATGGTTGTTGTAATTGGATGGATTTTCACAGGGTGAACAAGGGCTTCCTGGTGCTCCTGGACAAGATGGCCCACCTGGACCGATGGTGAGAGAATTTTCCTTCTTTCTTTCCATCTATCTCGCTTTTTTCTGTGTGTATGCGAGCAAATTGAATTCTCACTCTTGGTTCTTTGATATTTAGGGACCTCCTGGTCTCCCCGGCCTGAAAGGAGACCCTGGCTCAAAGGGTGAAAAGGTCAGTGACATCTTAATTCTTTTTTCGATCATTTTTATGAATTTGAAAAGGCTCAAAGTTAAAGCTAAAGACTGTGACTCCTCACATAGGGTCATTTGGTGGAAGCCAGGGTCAAACGTTAGAAGTTACACAAGTGTTTTAAACACAAACTATATCTATCTATACTTCTGTATCTATCTATCTATCTTACCGTACAGAAAATCTATGATCATCATAAGTAGATGCTGGTAGAGCCAAGGTCATAGAAAAGCATACTGATATAGTCTAAATGCACTGCTTTGAATGACATTATGCTGTAATGTAAATTTAGTACCTGGGTCATTCTACAGAAAAGGTGGAATTCGGGTGATGGAAATCTGCTTAAATGAACTGATATTTTTACCATTTAAGTGTTGTAGTAAATTCATACAGGGTTAAATGTAAATGTAAATTAGATTTGTTTTATAAAAAACATGGTTTTAAATAATAAGTACACAGTTCAACTTCCATGTATGATCAAAGGGACAGGGCAATTTACAGGACCAGACATTTAAAAAAATAAGTTTAAAAGGGAAAAAAAAAGAAAATTACATAAATAAACTCTCTCATCATGTTAAGGACAGTCTATATTTATTAAATATATATCATTATGGGATTATTGGGTCAAATTAAATGATTAAGGGGTCTGCAAAAGCAAAGGACAAGCATTTCCTTTTTTTCTATATGACCCACCTATACATTGGTATACATCTTTGGCTCATTGGCTTTGGGCTTTTTACACATAAGCAAATGCAAATTGCATACTGTACATATATTATGTAAATGACCCATCACCGGTCAGTCGATCAGTGACATCTGTTGTGTTTTTTTCTTCAGGGTCACCCCGGTTTAATTGGTCTCATCGGACCTCCTGGTGAACAGGGAGAGAAGGGAGATCGGGGTTTGCCTGGTCCTCAGGGTCTTCCCGGCAGCAAGGGTGATGGTGTAAGTTGCTTATGATTTATTTGTCCTTTCCGTCTTATCAAACGTATGCTGTACATCCGATCAGCACAAATTACAAGGATTCTGACTGTAAATGCCGTTTGCAAACGAAAGTACGACCACCTGAAACAATAATGTCTGCACTTATTGCATCTGCGTACATCATCATAATCTTGTTATGGATGAAGCCGCCGTGAAAGGCGGATATCGGTAAGCCGGCTGTAATTGTATTACACCAGACGTTTACATCACGTTTTCAAAGCAGCGGTTTGTTTCACTTTAAAGCTGTGAAGTATGTTCCTGTCTAACCCTATAGCTGAAGCAGCATGTAACATATATCTAATGCAATGAAAGGCAAATAGCAACATAAACACTTCACATTACCTTCTAATCCTTAGAAAACACTAAATTATGAATGACATTTTATTGTTTCTACCAGACAGCACTGAGAATTGGGAATATTTTACTCTAATGCAATATGTAATACAAAAAATGTTAGAATATAAATTTCTTAAAATATTTAGACCTTGCATCCACTGCAATATACATCCAGCCTGATCTCACGAGAATTCGTACATGTTTTATGAATAGGCTAATTTGTATAAAGTTAATCATGTAAAAGTGTACGACTATCATAAAAAAACAACAATAACGAAACCCCACCCCTAACCCCAACATCACAGGGGTCAAGGCAAATCGTACAAAAATGTACGAATGTGGTGACAATTAACTCTTTCCTCGCCATTAACTTACGAGAAAATGCTTCCCTGCCAATGACGAGTATTTCCAGCTTTCCGCAATACCGCTATTATCCAGGTGGCGCTTTTCCACAACTTATAAAACCTAGAAGTATCGCCCTACGGCAAACAGCTGTATGTCCGTGTAAGTTTTGAGGATCGCTCTGCATCTGATCTCTATCAAAAGTCCTTCACAAAAATGGAATTATCTCAAAATCTACCCATATTTGAGAAGTGATAAAAAGAGAACTAATGAAGGTAGGATGAAATGTTTTTTTTTTTGGAAAGCAGAGGGTCTGTTCATTCATTTGATATATTGTGTGTTTATATATTTTAAGATTTTCTGGAAGGCATTAAACTTTTGTGAAAATCCTGAAAAATGCAGGCGCTTGCTGGCCACTTTAAAAAAAACGCTGGCAGGGAATTAGCCACCTTGTAAAATACATACAAAGTGCCATGAGATAGCATTGGGACATCACATTTTTTGTGGTTTAAACCAATAAAATTGTGTGTTTTTGCATTAATAATAATGTTTGATCACTGATTGGTTTCTGATCAGTCAATCAAAATGAAGACATGACCCTTGCTAAATTCTGCTTTGTGAGTTTTCATGCTAGAATGCAATCATATTTACTTCAGATGAAGAAACACAATAAAGCGTTATTACTATTATCTTTAAATAAAATTGAGCAAATAGATGGTTAGAAATTATTACATCCCACTATGGATCCTCTCGCTCAGTTATTTAAAGCAATGCAACTTAAAGCGTATTCAGATTAGGCTTAATGAAATTGTATTATCCCCTTCTGTGAGTTTGAAAAAAAAAGATAAAACCATCTCATCTGACTAACATTTCCCATTAGACAGATGTGCGGTCTGTTGCTGCATTAGTAACAGAGTCTGAATTTCTCCCCATAGAACGACTTAAAAAGTCCTTGACTTTTAATGAATTGGGATGATCAGTGCGTAATACACACCAGAGGATTATACAATTAGCAAGAGTCATTTTCATCTCTGTGAACAAAGCATTGTAGTTTTTTTTTGGCAGACTACTCTTGGAGAGCTTATTCACACAGCTGTTTGAATTGCAATGAATCATTCAACCAACTTTTGATTTTTAGATATCTACAGGTCAATTCACACATTTAATCATGATGCGAAAACTGCTTTCTAATCACCATTTGCTCTATAACTTTTAGGGCATTGGTGGAGCTTCTGGTCCCATTGGTCCACCTGGTCCTCCTGGATTGCCTGTGAGTTTCTTACAATACTATGTTCTTTTATCGATCAACTATACATGAGTACACCCTAAAAAAAAATGTAATTTAACATAATGTGTTATTTTAACCCATGGGTCAAATATAAACATTTTAAAGGTGGATTTACCCCTTCGGCTGGGTTTGTCAGTTTTTACCCCCCAAAAAATTTTTTTTTTGTAGTGTATAAATGGGTATTTATTAATTTTTAAAACAATATCAAAATGATTATTGTCGCTGTCCTTCTGAAAGCTTGTATGTCCAAATTCACTCTTATTTCACTTTTTTTTCAATGATTACAAACACTAAACACTTTTTTATACTTTTATTGGTTAAATATTTGCAAAAGCCAGCGACAAACATAAAAGGTGACCAATAATAATGATTTATGGGTCAGTGACAAAAATGGTTTGGCAAGATGAGAAATTCAAATCTCTTTTTAAAAAACTTTTATATCAGTGCACATAATGTATTTATGTTAATTTGATGCAATAAAAATGACTTTGCACAATTTTTATGAAAATTATGACTGAATGGACCTCAAAATTTGCGCCAAAGAATGAGAAATATTAAATATTTTATCCACCTTAATGGCATGTAAGTGAAATCATAAAAAAAAAATTTAAAATATAATTTTATTAGTTATTTTTAAATGTAAATTTGAATGCGTTTTTTTAATATTCTGAAACAGTTTTCTAAATATTCTTTGACAAATTATGTAAAAATGTATGTAAAAATCATATTACACTAAACTAGATGATTATATTTTATTCCAAATTTTATTCCAAAAACAGACCGGTTACACCACATTGACATTGTTGCAGTTATCCCCCAAATATTTTTTCAAAATAAATAATAAATAAATAAATAAAACTAGAAATTTTGTTCCTAAAAAAAGAATGTGTGCAAGTAATTTGTTACTTTATTTTGAAATTTTAACCCTTTTACATTTAATTGAACCATAGGGACACAAAATAATTAATGCCATTGAACCATATAACAAAAATAAAAATCACAAAATATGGAGATACAAGGTTTTGGAAGGACAACAATGTCATTTTAGTCTTTACCGTCCAGAAGACTTGACCTTTTTGGCTGTATACAACAATTAAAATCATGTGTCCAGTTTAATTTTACAAATAATTGTGATTATTAAGTGGTTTGAAAACGATCAAACACAATGATTTCCCCCTAAAAATAGGAAATTTATAATAATTTTTATAATAATATAAAATTTATAAATAAAAATAAAATGTATAATAATAATTACATCTAGAAAGTAGTATTATTTCTTCAGCATGGCATGACAAGTAATTATTCTCAATTTAACTTTGTATTGTTGTATTAAAGTGAAATTTTTAAAGAATTTTATGACCTATTTTCATGAAATATGCATCAAACACTGAAGACGAAGTTGATTCAGAATTTCCTTTTTCATAGGGTCCACAAGGGCCAAAGGGATCCAAGGGTTCGACTGTAAGTTTAACTTTTATCTCTGTTCAATTTGGTTAAAAATTTACACTGGGATTAATATTGTAGCTCATGGTTTTTAAATTGCCATCCTACAGGGTGCCGCGGGTCAGAAGGGAGACACCGGCATGGTTGGACCTCCAGGTCCTCCTGTAAGTAAAACTTCGGTTTCGAGGTCTGCGTTAACTTTACATTATACATTTGCATTATAAAACATTCAGGACGTTCTCGGACTATACACTCATTCTCGGACTATACACTCATTCTCTTATTTTTTAGGGTCCACCTGGTGAAGTAATCCAGCCTCTGCCCTTACATGACCCCAAGAGGTCCCGCCGTTCAGTTGACATGCAGGCTGATGAGGCAGGCACCGTGCTGGACTACGGAGAGGGCATGGAGGACATCTTCAGCTCCTTGAATAATCTCAAACAGGACATTGAACGCATGAAGTACCCTATGGGCACGCAGGGCAACCCGGCGAGAAGCTGCAAAGACCTCCAGCTCGCTCATCCAGAATTTCAAGATGGTAAGTAAAATAGGATGCAAATGAATAAAACCTGCCAGGTTTGCTGGTTTCTAAGGTACTACTTTGTGAGCTGTGGCTAAAAAAATTTGTATGATTTGAATAAGAGTGAAAGGTAAAAGCATGATTGCGAAAATTTTTAGCATGCAGCAGACTTGGGCGTCAGCTGACCTCTCTCCCAAATCATGGCTCACAAAATGCCAGCTCTTAGACTGACCTTTCAGAGCTGCTTTAACTACGCTCACATTAGCCCGCTTTTTTATTTACATGAGGCAACGACTGTGGTATTTTTTAGCCTCTGTAAAGGATGAAAAGCTGTAGAGTCAAGGGAATAACTTTTCATGTGATCGTAATGAAAGTAGCTCTGCCTGTTTTGAATGTCATATCTGTGGATGTTCTCGACTCAGTGCGTACGTGTATGATTGTCCTTCGCAGGTGAATACTACATTGATCCCAACCAGGGATGCTCAGGGGACTCTTTTAAAGTGTACTGCAACTTTACAGCGGGAGGAGAGACCTGCATCTTCCCTGATAAAAAGTCAAACGGAGTAAGTGACATTCTGAAATCCCCTTTAAGAACCAGGCAATAACAGTCAGATAGGACTGGAGCATCTTATCTGTCACCGTATACAAAGGACTTTTCCTATTCAATGACTATGAAAAGAAAAACAACTTTTGGTTACTGAAAGTATATTCCTTATTTCCCACTAAAGTCAAGAAAAAAAATTTTCAACCAGCTTTGGGTCAAACAGGGACGGACCCAGCCGTTGGGTAAATTAACCCAGAAAATGTTTATACTGTAGATGGTTTCAGAAGTAACAACATAAACAAGCGGCTTTCGTGGAAAATACGTAACGTCCAGTAAACTCCACTAAGAATAAATAACAACAAAGTCCTTTAAAGTAGTTTATATAACAAGCAAATAAACAACAACATTTGTTATTTTCGACATGGTATTTGTTCAGGAGTTGAGTTTAGCAACTAGTAAACAAACAGAAACCGGAAGTAAAGTTCTGACCAAATGTGTAGTCGCGTCACCGCAATGAAATCGTCTATATTTGAACCAGCAGTGGGTTAAAAAAAACCAACAGTGGGTTAAAACAACCCATCATTGCTTCAATTTAGTGCTGGACAAAGATTAATCGCGATTAATCACATACAAAATAGAAGTTACATTTTCTTACTACACGGATCTCTGGAATGCTTGATTCTGATTGGTCAGTTGAGACATTTGCAGGTCGTTCTTTTCAAATAATAACTGCTCTAAAGTAATAACGCATAGCCGGTACTACTTGTATGTTTAAAATCCCTCCGCGCCAACAAAGATTTCCGTTTGGCGCCATCTTGTGACAAACACTGGACAACCACAATAAACAATGGAAAATTTCGACATTAATTTTAACATGTACAGTAAAAACAGAACGTTTGAACAGTGGATAGATTTGGACGATTCAAATGGCTCCCCAATTAACCCCGTGGGGTCCAAAAACGCGGCGCCACGTTTTGACGTGTTTTTTCCTTATCATGGCAGAATCAACTTAAAATACTCCATCATTAATAATCATACACTTACGTGTTTGACATCATTTGAAACGGTAAAGGGTCTTCTTTAATATGTGTTCATTCACAATAACAGCAGATCTTTGTGTTTTTGTCAAATAAAGAAAATAAACAGGGTGTGCATCCAGACAATTCTGTCGCCGCCAGCTGTCTCTTAAAATAGTTACAAAAATCAATTGAAACTCCGCAAATACTCGTCACACAAACATGATACACATATCCAAATCCTGAAATGTCTACTTTTAAACAAGCTAAATATAATCGAAAACAAATAATGCCTGTTTATATAATCTGCATTGAAGTAAAGAGAGTACCGTTTTTCCTGGCTGACTTCATTATCTTTAATTCGGTCACGTCCACAGGCGGTACCTGCTGTTGATATGGAAATGAACAGACGAGTGGTTCAAACCATAATAAACAAAGCGTAAAGTTTATCAGATTTAAAGACTTTACCGCATGTTTGGGAAAAATGAAAATTGAACTACGAAGAACAAACAACGACAAGACACAGAGAGCTTACTGAGACTAAACTTGACAAAATAGAGCATGACAGCTACGAAGCCAACACACAAAAAAATACAGAATGGGCAATAAAACTTCTCAAAGACTGGCTAAAAGAGAAAAAATGGAGACAGACAAGTATGAAGCAGATGATCTTAATAATTACGATCATTTTATGCATCTGTGCAAAGTGCAAACGGTCAGACTTATTCAATAGCCAGCTATAAATTAATGGAAATGTGCAATTTAATACTTGTAAATAAATAAAATACTTAAATATATAGATCCCTTGAATGTTAGTCACGTAGTACTATATCGTATCGCGGAAGAATAAAAATGTTAATTTAAAATAAATATGCCAATAAAATGTTTCAAATTTATATTCATGTCCAGTTTTTTCCTTATGTGGCAAGTAGCCGTGTAATAAGCGGGATAAAGTAGAGGCAGCCTGTTGTTATCACGAAATAAGCCCCTTCAGTATGATACAAGACCTTAAAAAGTTTCTTAAAGGGACACTTCACCCATTTGCATTAAGCTTTGTATCGTTAGAACCCCAGTCATGTCGTGCATCATTTCCTCAGTTTCCGATGAGACAGGAGAAATGATGTAAAATCATCATTTTGCATCATTGAAAGCAGGAAGTCCAATGTATTTGTTGAGGGGGTGAGACTACAAACACCCCTTTTCTCGGTCAAATAGGCACCAAATTCGAAATGTATGTTACATATCGACTATAAATATGACGCACTTTCAATAAAGATTAATGTTTCTACGGGTAAAATGCAGCACACACATGTATATTATGGTAAAAAATCCCTTTTATTTTGTTTGCGATTAATCGCGATGAATCTTTGCCCAGCACTAGTTAAATTACAACCTAAAGAGCTGGGTTTGTCACTTTTTGACCCAACGCTGGGTTATAAATAACAAGATAACTTTAATGTCTACTTTTATTAATATTTTGGTATATTACTTTCTTTCTCAATTCTTATTACTTTGAATGTTTTAAAACTTTGTTTGTAATTTTCATAATGGTCGATGATGATTCACATTACTGTTAAACGGTTAGTATAGTAAATAATTTCCAAATTAAGCATACATTAAATGCAGTACAACAAATACTATCATAATGTATACATATTTAATTTATTATATTTCACCCTCTGTGTTTAACATTTTGTCTATTTTAAATCATAAGTACATAAATGTTTAAGTTACATTTTCACCCAAAAATGAAAATACATTTTTTCATCAACATGTTGTTCGAAACCTGAATGAATTTCTTTTTTCTGAAGAAGATATTTTGATAGATGATGGTGAGCATACAGCTGATTGTGACCATTGACTTCAATAGTAGGAAAAACAAATACGATAAAATTCAATGGGTACCGTCAACTGTGTGCCTACCATCATTTATTAAAATATCTTCTTCATCATTTATCACAATACTTGCATAATATTTGTTTTCCTACTATGGAAGTCAATTATTATAATCACTTGTGTGCTACCATCATTTATCAAAATATCTTCTTTTGTGTCCATCAAAATAAAATAAAAATCATACATGTTAATAACGACATGAGGCTGAGTAAAGAATTTTCATTTTTAAGTAAACTTGCTGTTTGTGCAAATCTTTAAACATACTTTATTCTTTTTGCAGGTGAGGATATCTTCATGGCCCAAAGAGGTTCCTGGCTCGTGGTTTAGTGAATTTAAGCGTGGTAAAATAGTAAGTGCACTCTCTCAAACTGCTTTCATCTTCTCTTCTCTCCTTTATGAAAAACATAATCTTGTCCTTCTCAAAGCTAAAAGGATCGGAGTGGTCTTCATCCTCTTTATACTTTACCCAACCATTGGACACGCACCAATAAAAGCTCGGCTTTTTAAAGATGCCGTCAGTGTAGCCTTGGATCCATCAACAATCTGAGCACACCCACGATCATTCATACAGAACACACACACGCACACACATCACATTTATATTTGATGCATAATAAAAGCGACACTGCACCTTTGAGAAACAGGACATACCTGTGTCTATTCTAGCTACCTGTTTTAGCTGTTTTTTACTTTGTTAAAAACATAACAGTTTTGCTTTTATTAAAGGATTAGTCCATTTTCTTAAAAAAATCATGATCATTTACTCACCACCATGTCATCCAAAATGTTGATGTCTTTCTTTGTTCAGTCGAGAAGAAATTATGTTTTTTGAGGAAAACATTTTAGGATTTTTCTCATTTTAATGGACTTTAATGGACCCCAACACTTAATGCAGTTTAAAATGGCAGTTTCAAAGGACTCTAAACGATCCCAAACGAGGCATAAGTGTTTTATCTAGCGAAATTATTGTCATTTTTGACAATAAAAATATGCACTTTAAACCACAACTCTCGTCTATCTCCAGTCCTGTGACGCGCCAGCGCGACCTCATGTAATTGCGTGATGACGTCGAAAGGTCACGTGTTACATATATGAAACGCACATTTGCTGACCAATTTAAACAATAAACTGACACTAAGACATTAATTTGTATCATTAGACATACAACAATGTCGGAACGGTCCTGTTTCTCCACACTTGTAAACACTGGGGCGGAGTTTCGCATACGTCTTCCGTGACCTCTTGACGTGATTACGTATTACGTGAGGTCGCGCTGGCGCATCACAGGACCGGAGATAGACGAGAAATTGTGGTTTAAAAGTGCATATTTTTTATTTTTCTTGTCAAAAATGACAATAGTTTCGCTTGATAAGACCCTTATGCCTCGTTTGGGATCATTTAGAGTCCTTTGAAACAGCTATTTGAAACTGCATTAAAACTGTTACGTGTTGGGGTCCATTTAAGTCCATTAAAATAAGAAAAATCCTGGAATGTTTTCCTCAAAAAAATCTTCTCGACTGAGCAGAGAAGGACATCAGCATTTTGAGTGACATGGTGGTGAGTAAATTATCTGGTTTTTTTTTTTTAAGAAAATTGACTAATCCTTTAAAGGTTCCATTATAATGTTTACATGTGTAAAAACCCTTCTGTTTTTGTTTATACCCTAAAGTTTTCATACGTGGACGCAGAGGGCAACCCAATAGATATGGTCCAAATGACATTCCTCAAACTACTGACAGCCTCTGCCAGGCAAAACCTGACCTACAGCTGCCACCAGTCAGTAGCCTGGCACGACGCCACCACAGACAACTACGACAAGGCACTCCGCTTCCTCGGCTCCAATGACGAAGAGATGTCTTACGACAACAATCCCTTCATCAAGGCCGTGTCAGACAGTTGTGCCGTAAGTTCGCTCTCCAAAAATGTACAAAGTATACAATCACGTAAATATGCGAACACACCCTAATCATATTTTTCCCATCCTACAGACGAGGAAAGGCTACGGAAAGACTGTTCTGGAGATTAACACTCTCAAAATCGACCAGGTTCCGATTGTCGATGTGATGTTCACTGACTTTGGGGATCCCAACCAGAAGTTTGGATTCGAAGTCGGTCCGGTGTGCTTCCTTGGCTAAAAAACAGATGACGAAAATACATAACAATAACTTGACAGGGTAGGACGGGGTTGGCACACGAGTCAAGAGAAAACAACAAGTCCCGTACCTGCCACATGCAAGTTTTGAAAAAATGCGGTAGCGAACACGTCTTGCCATGTATGTATGTATTACCCAGGAAAATACTTGTTGCCCTTGTAGGGCAAGGATCACATGACATGAAACCTGTTATGGAACGAAAGGTGAAGGACAACGTCGAGCCAAGGCAAACCGTGAACCGGAGGGGTCCGCAAGTTGGAGAAAGAACGGAAGGACCTCTTTTACGGTGCAGCCCAAAAAAATAAAAAACACACAAAAAAACACACGACAACAATGGTGCTTGTTCAAAATACAAAAATGAGGTGCTATAAGAAAGAGGATGTATTTTAATAAAACTGTAATTATTATTTTGTACATTATTGTTATTTCTGGATCCACTTTCAAAACTTGCATGTGCATCACAATTGCATCTGGCTCTTAAATTGAACGTTTATAAGTTATAGAACTGAATAAATAAAGAATTAAATGATATTTTGTGGATGAATACTGTGTACTTATTAAGCAAATAAAAGACGGCATTCAAACAGTTCCCTTTTATTAATTGTAATGTAAGTCCTTTGTATATAATGACCATCTGGAAGTTAATGTGGTTCGGCCCACCGGACTCCACGCAAGAGGAAGCGACGTTTCACTAATGTTGTCTCCTTGCTTTATTTCAACAATCGATTCATTCACTTTAATTTAAGTTGTTTTTGTTTGTTATTTGTCTGTTTGGTTTTACGTTTTTATTTTTCAGCTGTAGTTCAGTCGTATACCTCAATCTATCTTGAAAACCATACCGATGCAAGAACGGTGTGCCCTGTATATACCTTGGTTATACAGTTAAGTTTATATATTTTGGGTTGGGTTTTTTTTTTAATGGGAGAAATACATATCTGTTAGGCCTCTTTTGTTCAAAACGTCTGTGAATGCAATAAGGCCTTTTCGGTGCCCATTTTTGTAACTAAAAGGAGAAATTTTTTAATGTGCTTTCTATGGTTCATTTCATTATTAAAAACTGGATTCCAACCAACCATGAAACTGAGGTGTGGGTTGTTTGTTTGTCATCACACATTATTTTACATTTATGCATTTGGCAGACGCTTTTATCCTTAATCACCCTATGTTCAAACCCATGACCTTTTGCGCTGCTAACGCAATGCTCTACCAGCAGATTATCATGCCCTAGGTTTTTAATAAGATGTTTATTTTATTTGCTCCTCATTGGAAGCACCAAAATCTTTTAAGAATTCCAGAAAGAGAGCTGTAATGTCTTAAAATTATGCACTGTTTGAAATAAATGCTTGCTAACTCATGCATAGCACGTTGGTAAATTAATTACTTCCTCGTATCATTTATCATGCATTACAGCTTATTAGCAGGTGTCTAGTTTGTCTGAGCAAGATGAGGACAACATGTTGCTTTGGAAAAACTTCAATGCGTCTATCATTGGGCCCTCTGGTATGCTTACTAATAGCGTGCTGGAAGCCAAAGAATTTAGATTTGCTCATGCGTACCTGTGGCGTCTCATTAGGCACATCTTCAATATAGTTGGAATAAGACTTCTTTCATTCTTCCATTGATTTATTCTCAACTGTTAGATCACTACTGAATTATTGGATCTCTCTATTCGGGCTTTCAAACGAATGTCAATTTGATATTTTTCTTAAGGCAAAGACTTTGAGTTTGCCATTTCACCATGCCTTTGTGACAGGCGTCCTCCGCTTAGCATTTTAAAAGACTTTCAAGGGATCGGACTCACTGTGAATAGAGTCCAGTATTTTGACATTTCTTTGACTTTGGAGATGTTTCCGACATGAAAGCGATTTTATTGCTTGTGTTTACTGGTGTTGGTGACTATAACAGAAACAATACAGAAGTTGCTTAATGGTAAGCTGCTTATAGCCAAAATAAAAGCAAAATTTTTTGCTGCACGCTTTGTGAAATTTAAAATCCCTAAGCTGACGAAACATGAAAGGTTTCAGGCCTGCAAAAGTGTGTTTTTGTTCTTAAACAGCACATTTACACCATAAAACATATTTACGGGCTTTCTTATTGGAGTATGCATGAGGCTGTTGCTTTGGCTAACTTCCTTTTGTTGTTCCTACTACTCTCTCTAAAAATATGCTAGCTTATTTTTGAGCGGTTGTGGGGTAAAATATGAACAAACTCAAGAGTTGGGTTAAACCAATCTAAATAAAGTCCATATCTGACCCAAATATGGCTTAAAACAACCCAGCATTGGTTTATTTGAAATATTTGAAGTAGCTCTAACACACACACACACACACACACACACACACAAAAACTTATTTCAAAACATATTTTCAAGTCAGCATTTATCAACTTTCATTTTAAAAAGTCATGACAGTAAAATGGCACATTTTTTGTTGTTTTTGCTGCTTGGCTTGTTACATTATGGTAACGTTCGGTATGTTAGGACAAAGTTTAATTTGTTATGTGAAGGTAATGTTTGGTATATTTTAGAGCAACTTTTTGTACAGTATTTTACGTTTGGTATGTTACGTTAGGACGTTTGGTATGACACAATATGCCAACATTTGGTATGAAACGTTATGGCAACGTATGGTATGATACAGTATGTTATGTTATATGTTATAGACGTTCTGTGCTTGTTTATCGGTCTGGCTAGTAAAGGATTTTGGTGTGCATCTTCCGTAACTAAAGAAACTTTAATAAAGATTCAACACATACATACTTTACCTACAAAGAACAACAACCTTAAATGCTGACTTATGCCTGTTGTCTCCAAGTGCAAGACTCAGAAAAAAATCTATCAAACTGATACTATACATTCTCTGCTTTTCATGTGTGAACAATTAATGCATCAGGACACAGCTCATCCCACCTACCCACCATTGGTCAAAACCCAACGTTGATCCTACGTCAGGATCCGACGTTGATCTGATGTCAAAATCCGCCGTTGATGCAACATCAATATCCGACGTTGATCCGACATCAGAAGCCGACATTGATCCGACGTCAGGATCCGACATTGAGACGATGTCAAAATATGACAATGATGCGACGTCAAAATCCGACATTGATCCGACGTTGAGACAACGTCAAAATTTGACAATGATACAACGTCAAAATCTGATGTTGATACAACGTCTTGATCCGACGTTGAGGAGACGTCAAAATTTGACAATGATACGACGTCAAAATCTGATGTTGATACAACGTCAAAATCCGACATTGATCTGAGGTCAGAATCCGACATTGATCCAACGTCAGAATCCGACGTTGATCCAACATCAGAATCTGATGTTGATCCGATGTTAGAATTCGATGTCAGAGTCCGAGGTTAATCTGACATCAGGATCCAACGTTGATCCAACGTCAAAATTCGATGTTGTCCGATATCAGAATCCGACGTTGATCTGATGTGTAGACCCATTACATTATAGCAACATATGGTATGTTACATTAGGCTACAGCTTGGTATGTTACTTTATGGCAACATTTGTTAAGTTAAGTTAAGTTAAGTTAAGTTAAGTTAAGTTAAGTTAAGTTAAGTTAAGTTAAGTTAAGTTAAGTTAAGTTAAGTTAAGTTAAGTTAAGTTAAGTTAAGTTAAGTTATAAATTTAAAAAATTTAAAGATCTGTAGCTTAAAAAGTTGAAGTAAAGAACAAAACTTTGGACTGTGGTTGGTTACTTTATGTGTCAGTCAGACAGTCAGTTATTTTCTAAGTAGGCAGTTCTTGGTAGCTGTAATACAGACCAGACTTCATGTCATTAATCACAAGTCTGTCTATGTGAGAGTCGTCCGACACTGATGGATTACTTGACGGTTTGAAACGCTCTCCTGAGTTCTGACTGAACTCTGTCTGATTGACAAATCTGTCTTACAATCACATTAGGATGCATCTCAAGTCTCGCCACCTCATCACCCCATTGCTCAGCTGGGTGGAAAGTTGAAAGATGCCGGTTGTTTCATTTGTTCCAAAACATAAACCATAACAAAGGTGTTTGTCTTTGTTCTTCTCCTCACTCCAGCATTAATTACCTGAGAAGTCCAGCACTGAAAAAGTTCAATGAATTCTCTCCTTTCCACCATCTATTGTAGTGTCACAGTAAAAAAGGGAAAAAACACCCACACATCGCCTTTCTTCAGGAGCCGGTCGGGACCGTCCTCTCTCTTTTTGATCTCCTCAAAGGCAGATGAACCCAGATCAAACAGAACCTGGCCAATGGCGTTAACTTTGAATATTTTAAGCAGCATCGGTACAGAACGATGCTACGTAAATGGCAGTCCATAATTCCCTCAAAAGGAACGTTAAGCCGCAAATCATAAAACAGCCAAGCATTTTATAAATAAAAGCTGCTGTGGCTGTCAAGGCAAACCTCAAAGAGACAAGACAAAGAAAGACTGTTAGATCTTCTGAATTGCGAAACTAAAAGGTGGCGTACACTAAAGCTAAGCTTACTTGAGGTTGAATTCAGCATAACTGGGATGTTTTATGTTTTTGGCTGTAAAGCTTTGTGCAGGTAATTAAAGTGGCTATTAGAAAAATGAAAAAGGGGACAGGTATTGTAAGGAACACTGATTATGATGGGAAGAACAGCAGGTGGTGTATGGATTTGCTATCATTTACAGAAATGAGCATTTAACGCCTGGTGGGCAGTTATAATTATACACCTACTGTAACCTTCAGACGTTTATGGGCAATAATTCTCTTTCACATGATGAGAGACAACAACTCAGTCTGTCTAATGCGATTCGGATTTAAGTACTGACATCTTTAGATATTATTTGAGACTGGACAAAAATTAGTTTGGATTTATGATGTTTAGATTTAACAGGCAATTTACCAATCCGAATCCAGATCAGATTGATTTTCAGAACTTCAATGAAAGTGTTTGTTTGCACTTTGTTATTGTCTTGTTTTCAGTAGAAATATCTAAAAATTCATAAATCAAGATGTATTTTCTTGATGAGCAAAATGACTTAAAGTTTTTAGACAAAAACTATAAAATTTAAGTGAATTTGTGCTTGAAACAAGCAAAATTATCTGGAAATGGGGTGAGAATATGTTGCTTAAATTAAGTGTTTAAGAAAAAAGAAAACTTATTTTTAGATTTTTTTCTCACCCCATTGGCAGATATTTTTTCTTGTTTTAAGTTTAAATTTACTTGCATTGTATATTTTTTGTCTATAAACTAGAATTATTTTCTTAGGTCATTTTGCTCATCATGAAAAAGCATCTTAATTTAAGAATTTTTATATATTTTTACTAAAAACCAGACAAAAATACTAAGAATGACTTTTTTTATAAAAAATATCAAAAAATTACAGAGCTTGTAAGGTGACATTGGAGTAAAAAAATCTAAAGTTTAGTTTTATGTGCTCACGCGAAACCTTCATGTGTAGAATTTTTTTAAAAAGTTTAGTTTCGCGTGCTCACGTGAAACTATCGTGTGCGCATGTGAAACTATCGCAGGCGCACGTGAAACTATCGTGTGCGCATGTAAAAGCGAAAGATTCGCATGCGCCTGCGATAGATTTACGTGCGTCCGCGATAGTTTCATGTGGACACGCGATGGTTTCACGTGCGCATGAGATAGATTCGCGTGCGCCCGCCAAACTAAACGCGATAGTTTCCAACATGTTTTCACGTGCGCACGCAATAGTTTTACGTGTGCACACGAAACTAAACTTAATTTTTGCTCCATGTCCCCTTAGGGGCTCTGTAAAAAATTCTTAAATTAAGATGCTTTTTCCTGCCAATGGAATAAGAAAAACTTTCTTGAAATAAGTTTACTTTTTTCATAAACACTTAATTCAAGAAATTTGTTCTTATTCCATTGGTAGATTTTTTTGCTTGTTTTAAGCACTAATTTACTTAAAGTTTATATTTTTTGTCTAAAAACTAGACTTTTATCCTAGGTCATTTTGCTCATCAAGAAAATACATCTTAATTTAAGAATTTTTTGATATATTACTGAAAACAAGACAAAAATACTAAGTAAGAAAGTCATTTTTTGCAGTGCACATCGCCTCCGCTTGGATCTCAACTACCTGTACACCAGTTTTAAACAAAGTACGAAAGACGCTGTCACTCCGATGTGAAACCCCCAGAAAATGATCCCACATCACACGTTTGTCTTGCGGAGCGCACAGGGGGACTTCAAGGGCAAAGCCGAGACACGAGGCGAAGTGATCAGAGTAAAAGTAAAGTGATGTTGAACAGGGCCCGAGGCGCTCTGCAAGGTCTCCCTCTCTCACAGACCTGAGAGACTGTCAACACGAAACCCCGCTGGGTCGCCCGACAAAGCTTTCCATCTATCCTCTTCAAAGACACCCCGGCATTTAAATAAGTTCAATCAGGTCCTGCTGCCATGGACCGTAACGTGATGCAGCAGAGTGTCATCGAAAATTACGCTCAACCGCCTCAGCTCATTCACCTTAGTGATAGTGGCTCTCAGAAGATGCCGGTCAGCGGTGGAATCGTAAGAGGCCAAGCTCTGGCCGTGCGAAAGACAGACAAACAGATTGCAAGGCCTTGAAGAGAAGGTGTGTTAGTTAGATGGAAAATCAAAAAGGAGATTTTAAAACACACAGGGCAAAAAATGACTTTCTTGTTTTCAGTAAAAATATCTACAAATTCTTAAATTAAGATGTATTTTCTTGATGAGCAAAATTACCTAGAAAAATAAGTCTAGTATTTAGACAAAAAATAAAAACGTTAAGTTAATTAGTGCTTAAAACAAAAAAATCTGCCAATGGAATAAGAAATATTTTCTTGAAATAAGTTTACTTTTTTCATTAACATTTAATTCAAGAAAATTTTTCTTATTCCATTATTCCATATTCCATAGGATTTTCTAGAAAAAAAATTTCAGTGAAAATATCAAAAGATTCTTAAATTAAGATGCTTTTTCTTGATGAGCAAAACGACCCAAGAAAATAAGTCTAGTTTTTAGACCGAATTTGAAATATCAAATTTAAATGATTTTGTGCATAAAACAAGCAAAAGATCTGCCAATGGGGTAAGCATATTTTCTTGAAATTTTCTTGAATTTAGTGTTTTTAAGATTTTTAAGTTCCAAGTTTTTTTTTTTTTTTTTTGCTTGTTTTATGCATAAAATCACTTTAATTTGATATTTTTGGTCTTAAAACTAGACTTATTTTCTTGGGTCGTTTTGCTCATCAAGAAAAAGCATCTTAATTTAAGAATACTAAGAGTCTAGTTTTTAGACCAAAAATATCATATTTAAGTGATTTTGTGCATAAAACAAGCAAACAAATATGCCAATGAGGTAAACAAATTTTTCTTGAATTTAGTGTTTTAAAAAAAATTCAAGATTTTTTTGCTTACCCCATTGGTAGATTTTTTGTTAGTTTTATGCACAAAATCACTGAAATTTTTATATTTTTTGATATTTTCTTGGGTCTTTTTGCTCATCAAGAAAAAGCATCTTAATTTAAGAATTTTTTTATATTTTTACTGAAAACAAGACAAAAATACTAAGAATACTAAGAGTCTATAGTTTTTAGACCAAAAATATCATATTTAAGTGATTTTGTGCATAAAACAAGCAAAAAAAAATCTGCCAATGGGGTAAGCAAATTTTTCTTGAATTTAGTGTTTTAAAAAAAATCAAGATTTTTTACTTGTTTAATGCACAAAATCACTTAAATTTTGTTATTTTCTGGGGTCTTTATTTAATTTTTTTTTAGATATTTTTACTGAAAACAAGACAAAAATACTAAGATACTAAGAGTCTAGTTTTTAGACGAAAAATATAATATTTAAGTGATTTTGTGACAAGCAAAAAAAATCGCCAATGGGGTAAGCAAATGTTTCTGGAATTTAGTGTTTATAAAAATATTCAAGATTTTTTGCTTACCCCATTGTTAGATTTTTGCTTGTTTTATGCACAAAATCACTTACATTTTTATATTTTTTGATATTTTCTTGGGTCTTTTTGCTCATCAAGAAAAAGCATCTTAATTTAAGAATTTTTAGATATTTTTACTGAAAACAAGACAAAAATACTAAGATACTAAGAGTCTAGTTTTTAGACTAAAAATGTCATATTTAAGTGATTTTGTGCATAAAACAAGCAACAAAAAAAAATCTGCCAATGGGGTAAGCAAATTTTTCTTGAATTTAGTGTTTTAAAAAATCAAGATTTTTTTGCTTGTTTTATGCACAAAATCACTTAGATTTTGATATTTTTTGTTATTTTCTTGAATCTTTATTTAATTTTTTTTTTTTGATATTTTTACTGAAAACAAGACAAAAATATTTGCAGTGTAAAATGATGTTTTATAGAGGATGTCTTGGGGGGACTTTTATTTGATCAATTTTTTCACCTACAAGATCTATTTTTTGATGTGTCAGGAACCTTATTATAGTTTGGATCCTGCAATATACAGTAACTCCACAGCACAATGGCTTTTGGGCTTCAGCCAGTAGTCGATACATAACTTATTAAAGTTACATTATATTCATATAAATGGTCTAACGATAAATCCATGGCTAGTTTTGAATTGTCTGACTGATTGAGTTAACATTTTAAAACAAAAGCATGGTGGGATGCAATGTGACGTGATGTAGAGAGGCTACTGCACTGTCTCAAAATCTTGATGTTATTTAACTCCGGGAACGAGAGCTGTGCTCCTGACATCCGTCTAAATCTTGTGCCAAACCCTGCTGCTGTCCAAGTGCTGCGGGAATTGATTGCTTGCATTATTGATGACTGTGAAATGCTGTGTTTAGATGGCTTAGTAATTACTGCTATCTATATTAAGAATTAAACATGTCTCCGCGTATATAGTTGGGCATAATTGTTCTTTAGAAGTCAGTTACTTTAGAGTAAGCAATGAAGTGCTATTTAAAATATGAGTTTTAATAAGCATGAAATTTTTATACTTCCTTATTTTGGGATTTTTCAAATGCAACTCATCCACAATGAGACCTGGAACATGAACAAAGAGTAAAATAGTTTTTCAAACACTCAAATCTCCTGGAAAGAGGAAACCAGACCTCAGATTAAATTTACTCTGAAAATCTGAAAAGTATTATGCAGGAGAACTGCGTATGCATATTTATGTAAATGCGCACGTACGTGAGTGCTAACCGTAGCACCCATATAGGGACTCGGTGGGGACCTGTTGTTTTCAGCGTTAAACACAGACCGCTCATCTGTTACCCTGTTGTGAAGCAGATTAGATACTGTAGGTATGATGAACAAACCCTGAACACACCAGACAGTAAGGAGACAAACAACATATGAAAAAATCAATCGGCTGCATGTTTAAGTTGATTCACGTCTGGAATATTTTATGAGGGTTTGAAGGCTCACGCAGTCTCGGTTCAAACATAACATGACAGCGAGCGAGCACTCCTATTATAATCAACAAAGCTGTCTATGTCGTATGCTTGCTGTGTAGACAGCTTTGTTGATTATAATAGGACAGATACTGTAAACTGTGTAGGCTGTGTCACATCTCGCACACATATACAGTGCACTAAAATGTATATACTTGAATAGGGGTGTAAAGGCACATACTGTGCTTATATGGCAAGAATAGATTGGGACATTCCCAAGTATTTGGACATGCAGTGCACATTTCAAAACTTTTGCAAATATTCCAGAGGGCCAAAAACTCAAAGATTTATATCATATAGTGAGTGCTGCTGACAATGATGGTTACAGGCTCAGACTTCAAACCATTTACACAATCTATCTTCACTGACGAATGCAAAAGTTCTCATCACTGCCATCATCAATTAAACGCTGAATCAAATGGAGAGTCGATCTACAAATGGCATCCCGGAAGCCAAAACCCAACACAACAACTGTTCAATAAATTGAAAGGCAGTCAGCAGGCTTCTGTCTCTCATTAAACTTGCAACCATGCGGAGCTCCTTCTTCACAAAACAAATGACAATTAAATATTGTCTGTGGAAAATCTCTTACACCTGCACGTACAGAATCCGCGTATGACTGATACTGCCGAAAACATCGTGTACGTGTAGCATTCATCTCAAAGCTGATACACTGAATAAATAATTCATTTACATCCATGCATTTGGCAGGTGCTTTATCCAAAGTCCAAATATTTTCAGTATGTGTGTTCTCTGGGCACAAAGCACAAATAACTCACATTTGTGAATGCATACAAAATGATTTAATGTGTATCGAACCTATGATCAGTTGATCTACCGAGATGCACAGAATAAAAGCAAGTATTTTTGTGATGTATTAGCGGTGCTCATCTGTGCAAAATTCTTGCATGTTGTAGTTGGTACTGCATTGCTATGCAATTGGTAGGGATGCGGTTGCTATGGTATTCTTGGGATTTGCTATTGCGTTGCATAAACATATCTTTAAAATAGTCTGGTGCCTGTATACTAACTCAGTAAACACCATTAAGAAATGTTAACGTATTTTTTCAGATCAGCTAAAGAATTGAAATCTGTATTAAAAACTGCCATTGATACACACCAAAACATATTTTGCAACACATATTCAACAACAAGCACACACATCTGTTTCACTGATTTATCATAGACATCCATTGCTTTGATATAGGTTAAGTGTCATGGTTCTGCTATCTTATCCTTTGGTTATTCCAGTCTGGTGGCAGGATCAGGGGTGCGTCCCACTCCAGTTTTAGACACGCACTCGCGAACTTCCCTAGACACTTCCCTTCGGGGGAATCCCTGTCGCAATTTTGAAGTGCGTTCCACTTCGTCAAGTGGACGAGGGAAGTTTGTATGGTCAAAATCGAGGGAGCGAGTCTGCTTCATATGTACACTTCATGCAGCTTCATATCCCACAATGCAACACGATTGTGACGTCACTTCAGCAACTCGCGCTTTGCACATGGAGGGGGTCTCCACTTTCCATGTGATCAAGGGCTTAGGGCGATCCATTTGAACCTACTTCAAGTGTTTCAGCAGTAGTGGACACTCGTACAACGTAAGCAATGACGTACATCCGAGTGAACGAGACTGAGGGAAGTTAGCGAGGGAAGGTCATTAAAAAATGAACTGGAACGCAGGGCATGACAGGTCCATGTTTTGTGTGGGATCCAACCTGATCTCACGAATTTCCGTGGCATGGTCGCGGAGTTTTTTGCTGGTTTTTCCGTGACATTCTCACGGATTGGTTGCTCAACTGTTTTGTCCTATTTTCTTACCATTTTCGCTTCGGTTTAGGGTTAGATTTACATGAAATGACATCCCTACCCAAACCCAACTCTAACCCCAACGCCAGGCGACAATTGTTTAAAGTTTAGAAAATATAAAACAATAAATCAGAAAAAAATAATATAAACCAATATTTAAAGTGACATACTAACGCAAACACCAAATCTAACCCTAAAACGAAGGGAAAATGGTTTGAAAATAGGAAAAAGCAGTTGAGTAACCAATCCGTGAGAATGCCACGGAAAAGACAGTCCGTAGCAGGGCCACGGAAAAATGCAGAGATCCGTGAGAATGCCACGGAAAAATGAGCACAAAATTCCGTGACTATCCCACGGAACTTTGTGAGATCATGTTGGTGGGATCACGTGGTCCTAGTATGGGTTTTACTAGACCACGTGTTCCTGGCGTCTTGTCACTTTTACCTCGTTCCCTTGTCACCCTCATTGTTTAATCCATGTCATCTGTTGTCTTCATTAGTTCTCCCCTATTTAAGGTCCTTATGTTTGTTACTCTGTGCCTGTTCATTGTTGTTCCATGCCTCGTTCCATGCCTCGTTCCATGCCTCGTTCCATGCCTCGTTCCATGCCTCGTTCCATGCCTCGTTCCATGCCTCGTTCCATGCCTCGTTCCATGCCTCGTTCCATACCTCGTTCCATGCCTCGTTTCTTCCTGCTCACTACTGTGCAGGACTTGTCCTGAAATCGCTACTGCGCAGACTCAAGACCCAAGATGTCAGCGCTGTATCGGGACACTGACGGCTTCACTTTTCACCAATGGAAGAGAGCGAACGGGCGTCGTCCATCTTTTTGTTACAGTCTATGTGCTAAACGTAGGCAAAGTGTCAAAAAAGCAGTTGGACGTGTTACAGAGTATTTCTGTGCCGAATGGACTTTGCCAGGGTTGGTACAAGTTTCGGAAAAGTTTTTTTTGAATACTGGTCCAGCTGACGATTCTGGGGTAAGCCACATATATATGTATATATATGTATATATATGTATATATTATATACACATACACTTTGGTTAATACACATACACTAGATGTCGCCTTGGGGTTCTAAGCATGTGTCAAAACCGCCGCCATCTTAGAACAGCGGTCTTGTCATTGGAAGTACCTAGGTAACGCTGCTATCTCCGCCTGTACTACGAATTCATGGACGATGCCGGTGTCATAGGGGAGACCGAATTGCCATGGGGTACCGAATTGCTCATGACACCTGACTTTTGTGCTGCGTATGGATGTTAGGCCTACTAGCACTATGCATTATAGTTAGAAAAAGTAGATTTTCAAAATATCAAATGCTAAATACATGTCTGACTGTTGAAACGAACCAAAAGAAAACCAAGAAAATCACATTCATGAAGATTTATGGTGATTTTATTTATGTTACACCATTGCCTACAATGACGCTGATGCGGGATTCCCCTGTTTCAAGATGGCGGCTTTATTTGACGCATTCGATCGAATGAAAATCGTCACGTAAGTGCCTATTATATAAACGACACAAACGTAGTGAATCATAAGTTATCCAGTGTTGTATTGCATGACTCGTGACTCGCTCCTCCCGCACCTTGTGACTCCTCCTTCCGAATATTTTTGTGCGTTATCGGAAAGAATCCCTAGAGCTGATCTGTTTTTTATAAATCTGATAAAACTAAAGACTCTTCAGAGATATGAAGGATGTCATACTACTCTTGAGCTGCTTGAGCTGTTTTAAGCGAACTCAGCTTGCACTAACAGTGCCTTTGTTTTGTGTCAAAATGCACATTACTTTTTGTAAGCTATGTTTATAAAAACGACATAAATTTGATTAATCTAAGCCCTGTCTGGGAAACTTCCCCATAGTGTAATAACTTTTATATTTTAAAACACAACCCACAGCCCCAAAATGTTCTTATGGCTAATGGCTAATAAAATATACATGAATGACTACCCTGTGAAAAATAAGTAGAAGGAATCTTTTTTTTTTATCTTCATCTATGCCTTATGTTCATCCACTGAGCAGAATCCTGTCAGGTTCGACCACAACAGCAGGACACAACAGTGGTGTTGACTTGTGTTAGCAGCAGTACATCAATGACAGCTCCTGTGGCTTTAAGACTCATGTGCATATTGCAAGTCAATTAAACCTTGCTATTTCCCCTTATGTGGAAAGCATTTTCACACTTTGACAGGTACTGACAACTTGGAAGGTATTGGGATTACTGTACTATATATGAACTCCATAACTCCCCTGCGCTGACAGTGGCGGATGCAGAACGTGACATATGGGTGGGCATGGATTAAGTCCGGGTGGGCCTGAATCTATGGGTGTCACTTTTGAATAAGAAACTATAACAAGTCTATAAAATTCGTCAAAACTTCAGAACACTAATTTAAACAGCATACACACACACCCGAACTGCACGTCACATTTTTGACATTATTGATACTTTAAATTGTAATGCAACGTGACATTTATTAAGCCTTTTTGGTAAAAAAAATATTGGGCTCTCATAGCCTACAAAAAAGAACCTGCACAAAGTGACAGGAAATATAAATGAACCCAAAAAAACCCTATACTTTTTTAAATAACCTATTAAAGTGTTTAAATAAATACGGCTACTAAATGCTTAAAATGAAGCTTCTAACATCATATTCTCCTCATGCAAATCACTAAAAATATATTTTCGTTCTCACATATTTAAGTTAACTTACTAAATAAAGAAAGAAAAAGGGAATTGCTAGAATAATGTTAAACTCTGGGGTTAAACGAAATGACAAATAAATAAACATTTTTTTAAATAACCTATTAAAGTGTTTAAATAAATACGGCTACTAAATGCTTAAAATGAAGCTTCTAACATCATATTCTCTTCATGCAAATCACTAAAAATATATTTTCGTTCTCACATATTTAAGTTAACTTACTAAATAAAGAAAGAAAAAGGGAATTGCTAGAATAATGTTAAACTCTGGGGTTAAACGAAATGACAAATAAATAAACATTTAATATACTTTTTAATGAGCACAAGAGCAAGCCTACTCGTGAAGAGCGGAGCCGAGGAGCGCGCATATCAGACGTGAACGAAAGGAATAATGGATTTAATGCTTTCACTTCATTGACAGTTTCACTTGTTAGTGAGGATAGTAATGGCTAACAAGATGACGCCGAATTACATACAATATAATTACCTAACTAAATCTGAGAGAATGCAAACACATTACAATATTTTTTCCTCCGCCCGACGGCCAAGGCGCATCATTTTTTTTAGCCCGACAGGAATTCGCCATAGCCCGTAATGGACGTCGGGCAAGCGATTTTGCGAGGTTTGTTTTGTAGAAAGACTTTCTTTAAAGTGAATTTCGTTTTGTATAAATTGTATCTTAATATTAATCAATGTTTGATCAAACAACTGCCTCGATTTAATAAATAAGAAGCAAACCAAGAACGTCTGTGGTGTGGATTGAAGTGAACCCACTATATTTCCGCAGCCTACGTCTTTCTGCTTTAATGCATTTCTTAAATTAATGTCTCAATTACACAGTAGGCTTATAGGTTGTTATGATAGGCTATTTGTTGCTTAAAAGCAATAGGCTATATTGTATAAAGTGTAGCAATAAACGTGGCGTGACTTATAGTGCTGCTATATAGCTATATCAAACAACATCACTATGATCAGATGTTTTCTTTCTATTTTTTACCCCGCTGTCATATTTGTTGTGTGTTTATGTTATTGAGAGGAAAGCGCGCAGCACATATTTGTAACGTGTTGTTATTCAAAATACGTTTTCTACTTGCTTGCAAAAAAAGTTGTCAAAGTGATCATGGCTGAAAGCTGCTCGGGAATATTTCATTATAACGCAACATTCAACTGCTTTAATAGTTTTTATCAGGCTTACTTATAATTTTACTGTTTTTAACATAACATGCAATAGATAAATTACACCACATAAAGTAGTATACATGTCTAACTATAGAGTAGTATTTTTTACATTTCTGATTGGGCGGGCCAGCTGTCAATCTGGGCGGGCCCAGGCCCGCCCAGGCCCGCCCATAGCTCCGCGCCTGTGCGCTGAGCATAACTCATTAAATGTTGCATGCTAAAATCACCTCAGGTCCTGCATGTCAGACCAAAGATGTAGCACAAAGAACTCACATTTGTGAATGCATGCAAAATGATTTAATGTGTATCATTAGATTGCAAAATGGTCTTCTGTGAGTTACAGTATGCCTTCATTTCATTTTCAAAATCTTATTTCAAAAGATGAAGGTAAACTGTTTTTCATTATATGAGACACCCCTTCATCTCTCTCTCTCTCTCTCTCTCTCTCTCTCTCTCTCTCTCTCTCTCTCTCTCTCTCTCTCTCTCTCTCTCTCTTTCTTTCTTTCTTTCTTTCTTTTATTATGCCTCATATCCAGTTTAAATATGAGCAACAGCAGTCTAGCTTAAATCCCAATTAATTTTATTTAACTAAGCTTCCCTAAAGATGTTTATTACACGGTCCGAACTGACATTCCCAACACTATGATTGTCAGATATCATTTCAAAAGTTTTATCCAGCTGTAATCATACAGTCACACATTTACAATCTAACACAACCCCTAGGGTAGCCTCCTGCCCAGAATAGAGGGTATGCATTGCCGTCACTTTCCACGTGACCATGCCAGAACTCGCCCTGTTGAGTGGCAAACGTTTAACAAAATGGCTGGTTTTCATAGCGGGTGCTGCGAAAATGCCAATAAAAATGACTATCAGCTTAAATTGAATTTAGTTGGACTTTATACACTGAAAAAAATGATTCATTGAATTTAATCAATTTTTTAAGGTAAGTGGTTGCAATCAATTTATTTAAGCTGCATTTAAACAAAAAATTTATATTTTATTTTACTTTACTAATCTTTTTTGTTTAAATGTAGCTTAAATAAATTGATTGGAACCACTTACCTTAAAAAAAAAAGATTAAATTCAATTAATAATTTTTTTCAGTGTAGCAGAGGCGGACAGTACTAGTTACATTACATTTTCCAAGCATCTGTGCTTTATTAGGATGTTGTATTGGGAAAAACATTATTTCACTACATTCTAAAGCATAGAATCATACTGTGTATTCTTTAATATTGCATATTACAATTTATTTAATACCTAATTACATTTAAATTGGGTACTTTTACTTGAGTAAAAGTACGTCATGTACTTAAATATTAAATGTAAAACAAAAAACGTATTATTTATGAAGTGTAATAGAGTAAAAATTATGATAATATGCTTTGGAATCTATGTTTTCCAAAGAAAAACGCGGATAAAATACAAATACTTGAAAAAATAAGTTTAAGTAGAAAGTAAAACCTCTGCTTGATAGTGACCCTAGCAACTTATCAACCCACATGTGGTCTGTGGCCTTTGGAATGAACGATCAATATCTTCTCCTTTCGGTGTTTTTTGGTAGTTTGTAAAACGATAGTTCCGAATTCTTGTTAAAGAGTAACTAAACCCTAAACCAACTTTTTTTAGTTAATGATCTGTAAAAATGATGCTTTATTAGTGCTGTTCATTGATTTTAGTAAGTTTTTTGACATTTGGATATAAAGTGTTTCAATACTGCAATATATGGTGTAAAAACGTCTGAGTGCTGCCCTCTTCAGGTTAAACGGTGGCTACTGCAGTTGAATTTTCCTATTTGATGTTGGGTCCAAAAAATTACACGTGACGTAAGCAGGTTCAAGCTCACCACGCCCTTGTTACGATCTCACCACACACTTGGTACGAGCTTAGTTCGTCCCCTCTATCTCCGTTGGGATCTGCCCACTTTTCTTGCATTTTTCAAATATTGCCAGTGGGTGGAGTCAGGCTCTGACCAGGGGTTTAGTTACGCTTTAATCTGTTAGCAACAGTCTATCGCACAACAGCTTTTTCAATTTCGACGTGTGTTTATCGTGTTTTTGCCGATGTCACGCTGTACTCAAATGCTGCCGCTCTGTCTTTTGCCACTCAGTGGGCATCAACGCAGTCCCTCTTGCTGACAGTGACGTCATGTGCATACCTTCTATTGGACTTCCTTCCTGTAGGGAAGCCTTGACCGGTGAAACGTTAAGACGGGAGGGGGTTGGAACAACTTTCAAAATTTTGTCTAAAAGTCTAAAAAACTTCCTTTTCTTATTGCCCCGTGCCTTACATAACATCAAAGTGACCTTTCTCACTTACAACAGAGTCAGACTTGGGCCCAGAGGGTCAGCAAATGAAAGATAAAGCAAGACTTTCAAAAAAAAAGTTTGAGAAGATTCTTCCGTCTCAACTTGATTCCACTTGGGGTGAAAGAGTAGAGGGAACAGACAGAACAAAAGGAAAGAAATCGGGAACAAGGGTGTTCGCAGAATCCCAAAGCATCCGTGATCCAGCACCTCGGCAATAAAAAGGATGCCTTGGTCTGATGGGTCGTGAGACAGATCCTTTCTCCTGCCATCTTTGTGCAGGGAACTGTGAACAGACACAAAAGTTTCTTGCATTCAACACAGGGCGTGAGGTGGCTCGACCATATCTTCTGTCTGTGTTCCCACAGGCAGACAGTTATGCATTTGGATGCATCGTGCCACACGGGTGTTTAAATGAAAAAATCCCAGAGAGACGCTTTTCTCGCAGACACTTTGTTTAAACTAATCAGCGCGGGGTAATGACGGGAATGATTGAGATGTGCATCATGGGACGAAGTGACCGAAACCCGATGTGGAATAAGCTGTCATTTTCTGCAGAGGTGAGAGAGAGCAAGAGACAGAGAGAGAGAATCGTTTTAAAACCTCGCTGGCTGCATTACAATTTGTACGCATTTACCATGCTTAAAAAGAATAAAGGATCCATTGTTGGCAATAGGGGTAATTGCTGCAATTTATCTCAACAGGTCATTGCTCAGGGTAGGAGTATTTTTAAAGGCATGTTTTGTATTGACACATGCAGTAGGCTGCAAAAAACTAGTGAACAGATTGTAAAACACAGCGTATTAAACACACTTTGACCTATTGTGACAACATGCCCCGCTATTGTGATGTGAAGTAGGCATAATGGTAACCTGCCCTTTAGGAGCAACAGCCTTTATAGACTTTTTAGAGATGAAAAACAACAGAACTATTTAATGAAACTGCAAATGTAAACGCTATGAAGCAAAAATATAAAATGATATGGCAAGCAAAATGTTAAAGGTCCCGTTCTTTCTGTGTTTTTGAAGCTTTGATTGTGTTTACAGTGCACAATATAACATGTGTTCATGTTTCACGTGTAAAAAAACTTGGTATTTTTTACACAGTTTTCTTATCTGTATACCGCTGTTTTCACAGTCCTAAAATCGGCTGATGGCTTCCTTGTTCAATAAAGTCCCTCCTTCAGAAATACTTATCGAGTTTGTGATTAGGGCTGAAACGATTCATCGGGTTACTCGATTAACTCGATTCATTAAAAAAATTCCTCGATGCAAAAATTCTGCCTCGAAGCCTCGTTAAATTCCTATGACGCGCACTACACGCGCAGAGATCTGATTCACACGGACGTGTTCAATGTTCAGGAAGCACATCATAGCGCGTGATACATTTTGAATTTAGTTGGCGTGATGGCGGAGAGTAAATATGTCCATAAACGGCAGAGAAAGAATGTCTAAAGTTTGGGATCATTACATTCTTATCATTACATTACATTCAGCATCTGAACCGAAAACATCCACGTCATTTTCGTTATGCATTATTTGTTTTGGTTGTTTAAAAACACACAATAAAAATTTAATCCGATTACTCGATTAATCGATCGATTCAGTGCTAGATTAATCGATTACAAAAAGAATCGATAGCTGCAGCCCTAGTTGTGATTGTGTACTTTGTTTAGTGTGTTGTGATTCGATAGCAGCTTAGCTTGCTGTTAGCTTAGCTGGCCACGGACGTATTCCTGTGGGCGGAGTTTAGTCAAAAAACTGTTTACTGACGTCATTAAAGCAGGAAGTAGAGGGCTGTAGTCCAAACCGGCTGTTCGCTGTAGGCTTTGAAAGGCGAATTCTGTTAAAGAAAATATATCACCTGGCAGTAAAGTTTGAGCTTTATCATTTTACAAGTATTATTTATGCTATAGAGACAGAGCGCAGCGCGTCACAACCTGAAAACCACGCCCACCGGGGGGGAAATCAATCCAACAGCCTCCATTGACTTTGTATTGCAAAAGGCCGCCTCCTTGTCATTTCTGGCTTATAACAAAAAACTGAATAATGCCTAAAAGCTGCTTTGGGACAATATGTACAGCTAACAAGCCAAAGAACACAGAAATAAGTTTTTATAAGCTGTCGAGCCGTAAAACCCAGTCTTTAAGGAGAATAAAGTGGATCGCCGATTACGTTTCCCCCTATTGGACGCAGTTTTACTAATAGGAGTACTATGAAAAGTTGCCTGTTTCCATTTCTGTGTCTTTAAACGCTCGTTTTTTGAAGTCGACAGCTTATAAAAAATTATTTATTTATTTTTTTGGCGTGATAGATGTACACCTTGTCACACAGCAGCTTTTAGGTATTATTCTGTTTTTAAGTTTAATCTGTAAATAAGTTTTTATAAGCTGTCGACCCCAAAAAACGAGCGTTTAAAGACACAAAAATGGATACAGGCAACTTTTCATAGTACTTCTATTAGTAGAACTGCGTCCACTATGGGGAAACGTAGTCGGCGATCCACTTTATTCTCCTTAAAGGCTGGGTTTTACGGCTCGACAGCTTATAAAAACTTATTTCTAGGTTCTTTGGCTTGTTAGCTGTACATATTGTCACACAGCAGCTTTTAGGCATTATTCAGTTTTTTGTTATAAGCCAGAAATGACAAGGAGGCGGCTTCTCGCAATACAAACTCAATGGAGACGGTTGGATTGATTTCCCCCCCGGTGGGCGTGGTTTTCAAATTTGCATAACGGCGCTCTGTCTCTATTATAGCAACATTACATACTAACTAGGGTTTAAAAAATGGGATCAGAAAGAACGTGACCTTTAAAGAGTAACTAAACCCTAAACCAACTTTTTTAATGATCTGTAAGAATGATGCTTTATTAGTGCTGTTCATTGATTTTAGTAAGTTTTTTGACATTTGGATATAAAGTGTTTCAATACTACAATACACGTCTGAGTGCTGCCCTCTTCAGGTTGAACGGTGGCAGGGATGGGCAGTATTTCAAATACATGTATTTAAAATACGTATTTGAAATACAAAATAGTATTTTGTATTTTGTATTTTAAAGCCTTTGAAAAAAATGAAATGTAATTTGTATTTAAATACATTTAAGATGAGTATTTTTGTATTTTTAAAATACTCAAAATACTTTGAGCCAGTCAACCAGTCAGGGTGCTGTTTTCATGCATCAACCTGTTCAGACCAGACAACAGAGTTCAGGTAAGCAAATATATCTGTGCAGCTTTTAGTGGGCAATAATTGAAATGTTGGAGTGGGAAATAAAGCAAAGGCGATTGAATTATTGGGTGTGATGTGATTTGTGTTATAACTGTCGCAAAAGAAAATTCAAATTCACAGTTCCACGTTGGCAGGCAGTTGCACGCTACAGTTGCACTTGCACATTGCACGACTGAGACAGAGTGTGGAACGCTGACAAATTGGCCTACACTTTTGACTTAAAGGAAAACCACATTTTTTTTTTATATTTTACCATGTTCTTACCTCAACTTAGACAAATTAATACATAACTATCTTTTTTCAATGCATGGAGAAAGAGCACATAGTTTGCAGCATTTCGACCTCAGCGCGCAGTAACATCTTCACAGGAGTAATGATGTTACTGCGCCAGAGGTTGAAGTGTTGCAAACTAAGTGCTCTTCCGCCATACAATATAGTTCTCATTTTTTATTCACTTAAAAATCACGTTTTATTTTGTGCCACCATACTTACTTGTGTAACTATGTAACAGTCTTTAAATAGGGAAAACATGGAAGTGTTTGGTGGCTTCTAAATTCATCCCTGTTTGGATCCAAAGGAATAAACGGGACTAGGCTAAATGCTAACACATTCATGACATGCTGTGCAAAGATTAAGTGCACATACAGTATTGAAAAAAGATAGGCATGTATTAATTCATCAGGTAAGAACATAGTAAAATATTAAAAAACTGTGTTAACCTAAAAGGCTTTTAGGCTTGACGTGCTTTCCATTGTATAATTCTGTGAAATGACAGAGGACGACTCGTGAGTAATTGTTCTCAAAACCATCAAAAAGCAGCAATGAGAGGAATTAGTTTGCCGAATAATTTGTCTCGTGAGACGTTTGTAAATGCATGGATTTCTTAACATATAAACTGATTAGGTTGTGGGTCATTTTGACGACACATGAAAAAGTTTTTATGTTTTTATAAAACATCACTTTACTTGAGGGGGTGTTCGGGCTGGCATGACACATTCATAATCATAACATGACATGTGTCATGAATATGAAGGAGATTTTATGGATGTTTATGACAACTGTCATTAAGTGTCATTTGTTCAATTATGTCATTTTTATTGCAAAGGTGACATTGTTTGAGATGTCTTTGTTATGACAACTTGACATTAAAGCAACACTATGTAGTTTTTTTACCTTTAAATAATGTCTCTAAAATTATTTCAGTGATAGAACAACTTTTAACTGGACAAATTGTACTGTTGCTGCAACCTGAGCAGCCTCCTAGTTGCTACGAGCACACTCTGAAAGTGGCGGTGGAGGGTAGGAAACACAGCCCCGCCCCTCCCCCTGCCTGCAGAAGAGTGTCTGATACCAGGCACTGTTGCACTTTTCAACCACATGGGGGAGCTGTAAGTCATTTCTACATGGAAACTACATTGTGTTGCTTTAACCCATACATCACAACTTGCCATGACAACTTGACATTAACCAAGACAACATAACTGACCACTTTTTACCAGTGATACAAATATAATTTGTCATTAAAATGTCATTAAGTGTTAATACTCTGTTAAATAGTTTTTATAACAGCATCATGAATATTCTTCAGTTCATAATGTTTATTAGACCGAGTATTAATAATATTTGACATAGTATTAACACTTAATGCCATTTAAATCATGGTTTAATGTAATGTTAACCCACAAAGCTAGGTAGTTTCTTAAGTTTGATAATTATTGTTTATAATTTATAACAACTTGTGTTGTATTGGTTTATGTGTCAAGTTGTCATAACAAAGATATCTCAAACAATGTCATCTTTGCATTAGGGGTTACATAATTGAGTAAATGACACTTAATGGCAGTTGTCATAAATGTGCATAAAATCTTCTTCGTGTTCATGACACGTGTCATGTTGTGATTGTGGATGTGTCGTGTCGGCCTTGTGCACACCCCTTCAAGTAAAGTGTTACCAAGTTTTTTTTCTAGTTTTTTATTTTTTACAGGGCAGGGGAAAGCAAGAGGTACGTAAAATAAAAAGAAAGTTTCTAAGCAGTTGCACACATCTAAATGCTTTTTGGCATTCAGAAATAGACCCAGATAGATTTCAGCCTAATAGGGATGCTTGCACAGAATCACCAATTTCACATGTATTTTGAGTATTTTCAAAATACAAAATACTGTATTTGTATTTAAATACATTTTTCCTCACAGTATTTTGTATTTGTATTTAAATACATTTTTCGACACAGTATTTTGTATTTGTATTTGAAATACATTTCCATGTATTTATGCCCATCTCTGAACGGTGGCTACTGCAGTTGAATTTTCCTATTGGATGTTGGGTCCAAAAAATTACTTGTGACATAAGCAGGTTCAAGCTCACCACGCCCTTGTTACGATCTCACCACACACTTGGTAAGAGCTTAGTTCGTCCCCTCTATCTCCGTTGGGATCTGCCCACTTTTCTTGCATTTTTCAAATATTGCCAGTGGGTGAAGTCAGGCTGTGAAGGGGTTTAGTTACGCTTTAAATCGGATCCAAAATGGTCACTGGGGAAGCACCCTTTAAAAAGCTCCTTTAGCTACTGACATGTATACATTTGGTACCAATAGAGATAATAATCAAATATTTAGGTAAAAAAGGTGTACTGTACAACCCCGGTGACAGCTAGGGGCCATATTTGGACATTTTTTTAAACAGTGAATAAAATGAAGACTCTGTACTCAAAGATACTTTTATAGAAAAATTCGTAGTAGGTTAACGTATCATACATTTCCTAAATGTATTAACTTTATACACAGAGTCTTTTATTTAAATACAATATACAGTATGTTATGCTCTTTCTCTCTGATTGAATACATCACTCATGTTCAGTTTCCTTCTGTGGATCTCTCTCACTATAGCTTTCTCTGATACTGTTTCTCATTCCTGTTCTCAAGATAAACCAGACAGTTGTGATAACAGCAGAAATTGATCATTATAGAACATCGACTGTATCTGAAGTCCCCTGTTGTTTCAGGCGTGTGTAATATGGAGCTGCTATTTGTTTGACTGTGATGGAAAATAGGTTTTCAGTGATTTATGTAGGTGCTTTCATTTTCAGTTTTTTGTGGTTTGTATCATTGTTTTGTATCATCAGCTTGCAACTACACTCTAAAAATGCTGGGTTATTTTCAACCCAGGGTTGAAATGGGACAAGCCCAGCAGCTGGGTTGAAATTAACCCAGAAAATGTTTATATTTTGTGTGGAAACATTCTAGCATGGGTTAAAACTCAGCGGGCTGGGTTCATCCCCTTTTGACTCAATTCTGGGTTGAAAATATCCGTTGTTACGTAGTTGGGTCGAAATTGTCACGAAATCCAGACTTAAAAGGTGTCCAGCATCAGAATTTTCAAAAAGCCCTTAAAGCCGAAATTTTTTTAAACATAAGATTAAGGTTTGAACTTACTATAACCAATATTTCCTATAGAATTATTTAATTTTTTTTTTGATCATCATTATAAAAAATTTTCATTACTGCAACATGATATTACATTAAATATATGCATTTACAAACTCATGTTTCGGTAATAAGTTGTCTAGGTAAAAAGTTGTCTATATAGCAAACAAAATTTCAAATTTTATCTGCAGAGAAAAAATAAGAACTGCTTACCTGGAAGCCATTTTGAGTGTGTCAGTCAATTATGTCCCTTCCAACCATTTTTTTTTTTTTATGTTAGTTCCTTGAGGGCTTAAACAATGATTGAAAATTTTTGCGGAGGATGAGAAAATTGGTCTTGGACACATTTATATTCCTTATTATTGTCTCTACATTTTCCAATGATCACCAAATACCACGTTTCTTTACTGTAAATGTTTATAGTATAACATGCACTGAAGCTTTTTATTTATTAGATTTTTTAATTATAAATATTTCCATGTTAAAGAACCTAAATCCAGTAATGGACATGTTGCGGTAATGAAAATCTTCCCCTTAAATGTGGAAAAAACAACAAAATTGGTTTGTATGATGTCATTTGAAATCATGTGCAAAATAGTACATGAAGAGATGTTTGCAACTGTATGCTTCTTATTTTGATACTCTTACTTTGGATTTACTTTTTTTATCAAAATATTTCATGACACCTCATAAGTTGCATTCAATGTCATACTTTCATTAATCCACAATGCAATTTAAAGAAAAAGTGCCTTTCTTTTAAATACTGGTACACTCTCATAAAAAAAGTATTAAATCTGTCACTGAGGTAATACCCTATCAAAAAACACCTTTGGTACCTTAAAGGTACATCTGTACCTTAAGGGTACATAATAGGACTTTTTAAGCGGTACTATCCCAGTGACAGCTTTTGTACCATTTTTTTCTAACAGTGTATATCTCTATATGCCCTATTTGCATTTTATTATTTCCTTTTAGCACTGTTTTTACCTTTTTCCACCATCCACAATACAGACCCACAGCACCTTTAAGTTGCAAAACACTAGAGATTCAAAAGAAGTGCTATTTAAATATAAAAAACATGCGCCTTTGTGTACACACTCACACACTGTGAGAGCTCTTTAAATATCTCTACTATTCAAACCGGCAGTCCCATTTCTCATTCACACAATTTTTTTCAGATATTTAGCCGTGTAAATGCTTGCACAAAAACACACAGTTTTGCTGTACTGTAAAAATCAATGTAAAGACAAGCACAAGCTCGCATTTAAAATCCATAATCATTTTGGAAATGCCGGTCTGAATAACAGTCTAAAAAACTAGTGTGTTAGTAAGTCACTTATGGCTGGACAAACTGCTCTCCTGTGACGTGTAACTGGACTATGACTCAGCCCCGAAAACTGATACTCTTGCTTAATGCAGCATTACAATCCTCCTGTGACTGAAACTGCTGTAATTAGTGTTGTGTTTACCACAGTTATCGTAGTCCTGCAACTTGTTTTGCATTTTTAAAATGCCACCCCTCAAGCACTGCACTGGTTTTTCCAATGTTCAGCGTTGGCTAAAAATGCACTTACATTTATGCATTTAGCAGATGCTTTTATCCAAAGGGACTTACAGGGTGACCAAAAGTGATGTCCACTCTGAAAAATTGACATGTTTGCTCTTTAATTTAAATATTTTTTGCATAAACATGCATTAAGTTATTTAAATGCATGTTGCATTTGGTGTTGGGAGTATAAATTGAGGCTTAACGATGTTTGGGAAAAAATCCACATAGCGCAGGGCAGAGCAATGACTACAAAATATTAACACAAAAGAGGATCAGCAAATATAACAGATACTACTTTGGTCAATGTATGCTTTATTACCTGTGAGCATGTTTTATAAAACCCAGATTCCCTTATATGCTGTTGTTTGCCTTTTGCCAAATTATTTTGTTCAATAAATACTTTACGTTTAGTGTTTTGTCCATGATGTACTCTCTAATATTTTAAAGGGGCAGTGAATCAAACAATCAATTTTAACTTGATATTCTGTTATATAAGAGGTCATCATACTTAAATGAACATCCTGCAAGCTTCAGGACTGAAAACGTCCTCTTTACTGAAATATAGTAGTTTTTGGCACCAAGCCAAGAAAATAGTCAATTCAGGAATGTGCTGAAATACAGTATGACGTCAGATTAGAATTTAAACACCTCCTCCAAACCCAAATACAATGACCACTTCTGTAGCCCCGCCCATAGCTTCGCGTGACACACGTGTGGGCCATGGGCAAAGCAAAACATGCAGTGTCTCAACAATGAGTAAACATGTCATTAAAGATTGCCAAATGTAACCAAAATCACCTTTTAAATAAATTTTTCCTGAGAGATTTTTATTTTGACGCAGTGATCTGTTATGAGTACCCATGGAAACGGAGTGTTCGGTTGTGGAAGAACCGTCTGGGAAGAACACAGACGCTGTATAACCTTAACTCAGAGGTTTGGAACATATAGGAATGGTTAAAGTTTGTTTTTAAAGAAGTTCCAGCTCGCGTGGGGAGTGTTTGTTTACTTTGTGTACCACGGATTCATTTGTAAAGTCGATGCTGGATTTGCAGAGAGACTGTGATTAAAAGCACCACTAATATTGGATCTGACAAAAATGACACAGCAGTAACGTATACACAGTAAGTAAAACATTTTACTTTTTTTAAGTTACTGTGTTTCACTATTGCTTTGTTAGAAGAGATTGTTTTAATTTACTAAAAACATTAAATGATTAATAAAGGTAATTTAGGCGAGTTGCGTTTAAAAGGTCCAACTCTCAACAAAGCTTTTTTTATCATACTGTATAACTGTGGTATGTAACGTTGAGTGTATGTAAGAGCAACCTCACAAGCACAATAGAAATATACAAAGTTAGTGATAAGTACCGAGCCCCTCAGGTGACATTGGAGTAAAAAAAATCGAAAGTTTAGTTTCATGTGCTCTTTCGTGTGTTCACGCGAAAAATTTTTTAAAGTTTAGTTTTGCCTGCGCACGTGAAACTATCTCATGCGCATATGAAACTTTCGCTGTCACGTGTGCGCGAAAGTTTCACGTGGGCACGCGAAACTAAACTTTATTTAATTTTTTCTCCATGTCCCCTTAGGGGCTCTGTAGATAAGGACTTATCAGCCGCGGTTTAGATTCTGATGCATGCTTACTGTGTTGTATACGGTAATTTAGTCACGTCGAGTTTAAAGTTTATTTTCTACTTTACCATACGTATTGTCATTTATGTTACCCAGAATATTTTGTGGCTCAAACCAATATATATGTTCAGCTGCTATTTTTACACATTAATGTTTTTAAAACATTTCCCCACATGTAATGACGGGGAATGAAGCTATCCAATCATAGCAGTGGGCTTTTACGTTCAGGTCTTCAATGCAGCCCGCCCCTTCAAACGAACCATTTCACCAGAGAGCCACTAATCCATGTTACAAAATAGCCTATTACTTATTGCTTTTGATGTTTTTGAATGTAAAAACCACGCAAACATCATAAGTACACCTCAGGAAACAGTATAAAACAATAAAATCGGCAGATTCATTGCCCCTTTAATGGTTTATTCTAACCTGAGGCAGCATTAAAAGCAAATATTGTACAAATTTACGCCATACATATCGGTCTATGTATATCACTTTTGACCATTACTTTATATTTCATCAGTACGTGTGTTCCCATAACCTTTTGTGCTGCTAACAGAATTGGCCTAATTAAGCTACAGGAACAAGTTTTGTAGTGTTCCCAAGCTATTAATGGATAAAATGCAAGAATAATTCATGTGCACTGAAAAAAAAACATAAATCTTGTGCGTATATGGGTGGGTGGATATAAACGTCTCAATAGCCATGATTACAGTATTATGATGTCTTGCTTAATTCAGCTGGACTTAGGTAGGAATAATGTTAGGCTGGTGCATTAGGTTTATCCTAAAACCTGAAGTAATTAGACATCAAAGTCACCATGAGAGCCGAGAGTTTGATTGTGAGGGTGCACTTTAATGGATGGCACACATAGCAAACTCTGACATTGGGAGAACAATAATGGATTGTCATAATGAACCAAGAGCGAGTAGCAATACCGTGCATTTTACAAAAGCAAGCTTTTCAGTGAAACAAAATGTCCAGAAACGCACAAAGTGCTCAGGGTAAGTTTTAGAACCAATGAAAATCATCACCAGGTGTTGCTGAGCAACAAGAGAAACATAATAATGAATGAGAAAGATGGAGCCAAGTCTTATGGCGAGAGAGAGAGAGAGAGAGAGAGAGAGAGAGAGAGAGAGATTTTCTGAACATTCACAGCATTTCGACAGCTCTCTATCTCTCACAATCTGCTCATTAACGCTGGATCAGACCACACACACATCTGCATTCTTTAAGAGTTCCCAAACCCTACAAGCACACAACTAAAACTCTTGTCAATCCTCACTTGTGTGCTTGTCTGTGTTAGAAAGTTTGCATAATGGACAGGTGCAGCAGAAGAATCTGTAAGCAACAATACCGTCTGTTGGTCATTAGCGAAAGTAAACAGTTTTATAGACCCCTCTGAAAGCCTCATGAATTATGCAAGGCAAATCTGAAAGGGCAAATTACAATAAGTTTAACATAAACATGCAGAGATTCAACAAAAGCTCATTTTCAAACACTTGACTTTGTTTTCTCGCAGAAGGCAGTGTGTGCTAATAAATCTGAAATGAGAATTTCTTCAATTTGCCATCCTCAAACAAGAAGCCCTGCGAGCTATGAACTCAAATTGTTTGCTGAGCATAATTTGCCTGTGATGAGGATTTACCGCGTGTGAAGGAAATCTTCCAACATGAAGAAGTTTGATAACTTTGTAGGATTCAGCTGAGAATAAAAACCTGAAAGCAAATAAAGTTTCTTCACGCAGAACTCCAGTCAGCTCTGTGTGAGGTTGAAGTAAGGTTTAATTATCCTGTTGCCTGTGTAATTAACTGATGGGTCTAATATTTGCAAAAATGACTGAAATGTAGGTGATCTTTAAAAAATAAGTTATGGCCAGATCTTTAGAGAATAGCCACTGGAGAGTTCAACTGTATTATCTGGCCAGAAGGTTGCTGTTGTGAGCCTCGAACCTTTTGCATCAAGCAAAACTAACAGATGTGGACAAAAGGTGAAATGTGAGTGTATGTGTATGTGTATGTGTATGTGTATGTGTCTACCCGTTCTCACCAAGATGCGTACAAATGACACGCAGTGTGATTATCGTGCAATAGATACGCCAAATTCCGATTTTGCGTGCATATGATACGCCAGTCCTTCCCATTCACTTATATGGCGAATCGTTTCGTGACGTTTTATTTATTGTTTTCTCATTTGTTTTCTGTTTTTTAAACCATTTTCGCTTGGGTTGAGGGTTAGATTTCACATTTGTTTAAGCAGGTTATTTAATATACAGGTTTCTCTATGTTTTTATCTATATTTAAGCCATGGTCGCTTGGAGTTGGGGTTAGAGTTGGGGTTTGGGTAAGGATGTCATTTTTATATAATAAAAAGTTGTTCTAACCCTAAACCCAAGCGAAAATGGTAAAAAAAAGAAAACAAATGAGAAAACAATAAATAAAACTTCACGAAACGATTCGCCATATAAGTGAATGGGAAGGACTGGCGTATCATATGCACGCAAAACCGGAATTTGGCGTATCTATTGCACGATAATCACACTGCGTGTCATTTGTACGCTTTTTGGTGAGAATGGGTATCTATATCTATATCTATCTATCTATCTATCTATCTATCTATCTATCTATCTATCTATCTATCTATCTATCTATCTATCTATCTATCTATCTATCTATATATATATATATATATATATATATATATATATATATATATATAGACCGTTTCAGCAGTAACAACATAAGCGGCTGTCGCGGTCCGCACGTAACTTCCGGTAAACTCCGCTAAGAATAAATAACAACAAAGTTTTTTAAACGTAGTTTATTTATATAACAAGCAAAAAACAACACATAGATTACCTAGGAAACCAAAACATTTGTTATTTTCAACGAGGCATTTGTTCAAGAGATCAGTTTAGCAACTAGTCAGACCATTAAAAAAACGAAACCGGAAGTAAGGTTCGGATCCAGACGTGTATCACGTGCGTCCGATGAAACCGTCATACAGTATTTTTAAGTGTCAATGATTTATGCAAAAATAAATAAATAAATATACATAAAAAAATATATATATATATTTATATTTATGTATATTTATGTATATTTATTTTTGCATAAATCATTGACAATTAATGATTTACGCAATTTATTTACATTGACATAAATAAATAAATAAATAAATATTTATTTATATTTGCATAAATCATTGACACTTAAAAATACTGTAAGTCAATATGTCCGATTGCAATGAAAGGTATGTATATTTATATTTATTTTCAGTGTTTTCAGTTTTAATTTAGTCAGTGTTAATTCTGTTACCAGCAAACTCTGTTTCCAAGGTAAGTATCTGGCAGTCTCTCTCTCTCTCTCTCTCTCTCTCTCTCTCTCTCTCTTTCTCTCTCTTTCCCTCTCTCTCTCTCTCTCTCTCTCTCTCTCTCTCTCTCTCTCTCACACACACACACACACACACACACACACACACACACACACACACACACACACACACACACACACACACACACACACACACACACACACACACAACACATGCATGACTGTCAGAGTTTGACAGTAACAGAACTTACTCTAACTGGACATTGTGATTTTCAGCTATATACTTTTACATAAATATTATATTGTATAATATATCTATAATTTAATTTTCCTTATTTATGCCGCTTTTTAACATCGCATATTTGTTTATCTGGAGGTTTACATTTTCATTGTAGGTGGTTGAACTTTCTGCATCATAGTGTTGCATTGGAGACGCGTTACTGTCTCGCGCAAACGCTCAACAAGTTATCCAAATCTTTTTTGGCACCGTATCATTCAATGATGTCACATCCGTTGCGAAAGACTCGATCTCACGTCGGTTTGTCAGTATCAGCTGGATGCTGAATCCTCACGCGCGTGCGGTCGTAACTTTGGGTAGCGCGCGCTCGATATTGGCTGCACGCGGGAGCTGGCGCAGCGGAGCATCAGGGTAATGATTGTGGATCTATCCGCCCTGTTCGGTTCGGGCATCATCTCCCACACCGAGAACGTGATATTAAGAGCAGAAAAGTGCAATACAAACGGGACAGCATGCATGCTCTTTTCGGTCTATTGAATCTTCTGCTTTTCCTAATTCTCTCCCGACTGTATCCGTCAATGGTAAGTTGTGCTTATGAGCTGCAACCATAAAGATGTAAAGATTGTGATTTTTCTATGCGACGTATACCATACAGCATGAATTTGATGGGGTGCGCAAGCTGGTGCTTTTGAATATAACATATATATTTTGTTTTGAGAGAGACTAAATTATAAATATTTAACATTGCAAACGTGTTGCAGAGAAATAAAATATGTGCACTTGAGGTTCCGTTAATAAACTTAAAAACTTGATAAACCACTTTTTCAGCAAATCAATGCTAAAACAATGTTTAGATGTGCAGATTCATGACGCAGTATTTATGTTATTATTTTATCATGCAGTCGTTATAAATATGATGTATTGCTGTAATTGCACATCTGTTCGTAGTAAATGGGAAACACGTTGCAGTCATTATTTATTATTTTTCTGTTCTGAGAAGTGCTCAGTATTTTTATTTAAGGGCACTCGAAATGCAGCTAAAATATGTGAGTACTTTAGTCATTATCACAAATGTATGCTATAGCATATAATGATATTCAGAATTATGTGCTTTTAATTTTATAGCAACAGTTTGGGCAGCGCACCTTTATTTAATTCAAAATGACAATGTTCATTTGTACAAAGCAAGGTTGAAAAAGAAATGATTGATTCAGTCTGGTATGGAAGTACTTGACTGGTCTGCATAACGCCCAGACCTGAACCCAGCTGAACACCTCTGTTATGACTTGCAGGCTATGAGCCAAATACTCATCACCCAAACCCGTCAATGATTTGTACAGTCATTTTAGCACAAAAAGTCCTTTCAAAAAGTGTTGCAACAAAGATTTAAATTCTTTGAAATGGATTTGTATGGCATAGCATTCATATTTGTTTTGATTGGAATAACTGGAATAGATAAATATGTTTATGTATGCTTAACACCATTTCAGCATCTATATAGCATGGCTGTATTGGTTGTTCACCAGGTTAAAAATGCAGGATTGGTAAATTTAAGATATCCCTCAGTAGGTCAACGTGTGTATAGTTTTTGGACCGTAGAGGGAAATATACCACCACAGTAAATCCATGCGGACACACAGAAAGCCCTCCCGACCCATGCAGGGCTTTAACCAGGGACCTTCTTGCTGTGAGACAAGTGTTTTGTTTGGGGTGGACACTGTGCCGCTTCAAAAATCTTTATAAGGAGTATATTAGTATATAGACTTCTGTCTATAAAGTGTAAGTACAGTAGCTTATCGTATTGAGAGAGGAGCTGTCCACACGGCCGTGGTGCATGTTGTCTGTGTAACTATATGTCATTATGTCGTTGAAAAACATAGAGAGTACTTGTATGCAATGCACATTTTGACCTTCCAGACCACTTAGTAAAACTAAAACTGATTTTGTGTATTATTTCTGTGATCCTTTAATTCACAGTGCCATGTTAGACACATTAAATTAGCACAAATAAAATGATATACAGTAGGCAAAAATGTAATATACTGTATATGTTATATAGGGGAAAGCGGGGCGCAACCTAATGCTTTTGGTCTGTGGAATATCAATCAAACACACAATCAACACACACATCTCTGCTACAAATGAACACTTAAAGTTGTTTTGTGGGACCTACCGTTATCGTAAAATTACACTGAAAGTGACAGGAGTGCAAACGTTACAACTTACCCCATATGGGTTCATTGTTACAAACAGAGGGTTTGTTGTAACACCTGCTAGAAAATTTAGTTTAAACACAAATAATTCACTAAGATTCTGGTGGACATTGTCTATATATCTGCCTATAATAGATATATATCTATACATTCATCCATCCATGATCCATCATCTAACTATCCTTGTATTGTGCATCAATGCACATAAATAGATTTTTTTTAAATGGTTGCACAATTAAGACAAAATTGATATTGTATTAACAGCATTTAAATTGTTTTCATTTCATTATCATTGTATACTGGAGCACACTGTGTTACAACTAATCAGTTACTAGAAGTTGCTGACATGTTTCAAAATGGTACTATGTTTTAGGTTACAAGACAGTGATTAAAATTATTTAGAAATCGAAAAAACATAAGACGAAGAAATTTACTTTTATGCCTCTAAAACAGTCTTTGTTCAGTATCTTAACCAAAACATATCAAAACTTTTCACAATTTCACAGTTCATCTTCTGACAGTAAGCGAAAATGACTAAAAGCACAGATTGCTCGGCCCTGTGTAAATATGTAAAGTTGTAAATTAACCCCACGTTAGTTTGTTCCCCCGCTCACCCCTACATTACAGTATACAAATCCTATACCACAGGATGCATAGTGACTATATTATATAAAAAACTATACCATAATAGGTAATAGTGACTATAAAATCCTTAGAGATGGATGGATTGTTGTTTTTCTGCTGTCTGAATGAATGCCAGCATGATGGGCTTCTAATTGTTCGTGGGATGAGTGATTCATGAAGATTAATTTGACGTGCTGAAATGCGCTTTTTATAGTGACAAATTGCATTACACACCTAGGGGACCCTGCTTTCCAAAGTCAGTGGAGAGAATCTAATTCCAGCCACCGTATAAACCAACAACACATTCAGCATTCGGTAATTAGTTTTCCCCCAATAAACATAGTTTTGGGTGTGCGTAGAAGGCAGGGTAGTGTTGATATTGGTCTTAATGGTGTTAAAATATCTAGACAGTCCAGCTTACTTGTTTAAACCTTATTAAAACTTATTTTGCTGACTATCTGACTTTCTAGCCCAAACATTTTCAATTATGAAAATAAAAAATCTAGTTTAGTTTTTCAATATCTGCCTAACTTGTTGCTGTGTTTACAAAGCCAATAGCAGCAATCAGGTATTAAAAAACTCAATGCACATCGATTTTGCACAACTCAACGCACAAAATATATCATTAAAATAAATAATACACCAAGACATTTTTATTTTGTCCTTGTGCAATATTCATGCTGATTATAGTGGTATGCATGCACGTTGTGCTTACAATTCATATCATGCTTACACAACATAACCAATTCAATCAAAACCTACCAAGCTGATTACTCTACAGATTTCTTTTAAAGACAAATTGCCGGCAGCTATAAAGTAGTCTTATTCTCTCTAGCCGTCTTTCAGAAGTGCACTCACATATGGAGATATGGTCTAGAGGTCAGAAGACTGATTAAATGTGGGACTGCAACCTATTCCTGTCTAATAAACCTGAAAGAGCCCAATTCTGATTTCTCTATACAGTACTTCTACCTGTTCAACTCCAGAATACCTATATTACAGATATATACTGTATGATTTGGTGTGGTATGATATTTGTATTAGCAATATCTGTACTGTCAACCCAATCTCAAGGCAAGTTGTGTTATATTCACAAAATATTTGATTAATTTATTTGTGTTCATGGACACGATTTTCAGCTTTTTTATAGTTTTTTTCCTATTTTTTTATCATTGTCCCTTAGGGTTGGGGTTAGAACGAGTTTCTGTTACATTTCAGACATCCTAACGCCAACCCCAAGCAAAAATAGTTTTAAAATCGGAAGAAAAAATGTAGAAACCAATACATAAAAATACATCCTAACCCAAACCCTAAATCGACAATGATTTAAAAATATGAAAAAACAATGAGAAAAAATGACATGAAAAAGAAAGTCGTGCAACGGACACGAAAAAGTATTTATAGAAATTCGTTCTGAGTGACACAAAAAAGACATTTGTCCTCAATGTCACGAAAAAAGTGGAAAATTGTGTCCATGAACACGAATAAATTAATCAAATATTTTGTGACTATAACACGACTTGCCTTGAGATTGTGTCGGAACTGCATATATAGTAGGGCTCTTTACTAGGGCTGGGTATCGATTCAGATGTTCCAGGGGTGCATTTCTCAAACAACGACATAACTCGTTGCTGAACGACCATAGTACGATGCATCGTTGGAGAAACGAACTACCTTGTCACGAGTGTTTCCCGAAAGCACAGTTACTTTGTCGCACATTCGTCGTTTGACGCATGTTTGTTTAACAACATAGTTGATGATGTCACGTGGAAGGTGAAGTACTAATTAATCTGTGCAAATCGATTTAATGTCAGATTATTGCTGTAAATAACATATATTGCATCGGAAGACTGATTTTGTTATTGTGATTTAGTTATCTGTTGTTTATTTTCAAAATATTTAATTCACGCGCAAGTTCCCTCTTACGTCACTCCTCCCAGGGATTCCCCAGGGTCTTAAAGCTCGTAGTTTTGTGCACATGCGCAGTTTTCAAATGAAGCGCTTTCATTCTGTTTACAAATTAAAAGCCGTAAAATAAAATTTTAATATATTTCTAATGATGGATATAGACTGTACTACATGTTTTTTGCTTATTTTGTTCAAAAGCATGATCAACGTAAGTCTACATATGATAATAACAAGGAACGATGCTTCTAATGACTGGTAAAAAGAGCTGTCGTTCCAACGACACAAGTTAGCGATTTGTTTGCGAATGTTCGTTTGAAATATGGTTTCGGGAAATACCAAATCGTTATACAATGTTAGTAACGATTGAACTTACGATGTTCATTGGCTAATGATGCTTTTGAGAAACGCACCCCAGATCGTTTCGATTTCGATTCACAAACTATCAAATCGATTCGATTTCGGTTCTCGATTCAAGTTTGGATTCCGATTCTCGGTTCGCTTTTTATACTCGATTCTCGATTCAACTTAATGAATATTAATAATAGATTTAATACAAATACTATATTTATAAAAAAGAACAGTAAACAGAAGTTTACAAGTGGGTAATTAATAAAAAGAAATTAAAAGCCACAACACTATCATCGTCGTCTTGCTTGCGAAATCTAAAATGCTTCCATACCTCAGACTTTTTATATGAAGGTGGCATTAAGTCGACAAACACCTGAAACCGCCATTTTAAACACTGAATGAATGAATGAATGACAGGCTTGCCTCTCGCTCCTTGGTAACATCGCGCAAGGCAAAAAAGAGGGAAACATCCATTGGAGAAGACTAGTAATTAGGTTAACGTTAATCTTATGTTCAATGTTTGCGGAAATAAATATGAAAAAAATCGATTCGTGGCCGTCGATTCTGAATCAACCACGTAAAAAAACGATTAATCGAAAAATATATTTTTTTTTTGCCAGCCCTACTCTTTACCCTTATTAGGACCTGTTTACACGAGAACGCTCGAGGCTGAAAACGTAAAAGTATTTTATCGGATGTGACGGCGTTTTGGTAGCCTGGCTCCGCCCTCCTACGTGCTTCCGCTTAGTTTTCATTTCGCTTTAGTACTACGTCTGGGACTGCTCCGTAGAGTTTTGTTTTCTCCTGCAAAAATCTGCAGGACCAATCAGCAAACAGAGGGGGGTGGCTAAGAACGATGACGTTGAGGTCGTCGTGCGTCAGTTTGAGTTGTAGTTCAGTAATGGCAGCGGAGAAAGACGTGAGAAAATCTATTCGGTCCGTTGTTGCAAAACTGCCGAATATACAGAAGTTAAAGCCGGAGCAAGAGTTATCTAAGTTTTGTTTGCTAAGTTTTGTTCGTCTGATTATTCTTACTTGTTGTTTCCGGCCGGTTTCGGTGCATGATATACGTCTCGACCACACGTTAGCAATTGGTTATGGCAGATTCAGACTGACTCTGGGCAGATCCAATCGTTTTAAACTTCAAAAGAGGACCCTCCTTAACGGAAGTAACGCTTTGCAATGGAGCGTGGTTTGTGACTCTCTGTACAAATGAAATGAATGTACGAGAGTCTGGTTGGACCAGGCTAGCGTTTTGGGGCTTAAAAATGCAAAAAAACACCCTCCAGAGTGGAAATCTTAAAAACGCTCTACCGTCGCATTCCTGTCTAAAGGGTAAAAACGCAAAACTCTGCTTATGGTGACTCTTGTACTTGTTTTCGTCACAGGCATGCGCCAGTTCAGGAAAATAACAACAAACATGTCGGATTATTTCCATACGTTGGACCTTAAAGTTGCCATAGTAGCTCTGATAAATATACAAGAGTCTTTCCAACAGTTGTACGAAATGTTCACAGCTAGTATTACTGCTCAGAGAAGGCAAATTAATTACCTCCATCAAATTGTTAATGCGCCAATTCATTGGAGGCAAACCAGACGGCTTTGGGCGAGACCTGGGAGAACAAGGAAGAAGGTTGTACGCAGGCGTGTGGATTTGGTGTTGTTGTGTGTCAGTGCTTCACATTGCCACCTAGCCGCCTGGAGTGTATACTACATCGAATATCACACACTTTTGCGTCATCATATGCACGCAGATTTCCCCCTCAAAACGCTTGTATAAACGCGGAATAAAAAGTGATAATGCAACGCCACTTTTGCGGTTTCTCTTCAGATCATTTTCGTGTAAACGTAGCCTTAGTTTGTTAATCTTGATTGGTGTAGTTACCATGTATCTCTCTAGACAGACAGACAGAAATATCCAAATGGTCTTTTCTTCTCCTGTATCAATGCATCTCACAACCCTCAGTGCCACCACATAAATAGCCAACACAGGTCTTACTGCTATAATAAATAACACAAGCAACAGGCAAAGGCTTTAAAATACTAAACAGGTGTTGTTTATTTCAGCGGTTAACTGCACCAAATACTGGTGGTGAGAGCAGAACATTGGGGGACCTTGTTGTTTCAATCACAGTACAACTATCACATATGCATTCAGTATTGTGTAAGCACACCCACTAACAACCAGATGCGTCTAACTGCTTGTCAAAACATAAGTGGTTTAAAATGTTTCAGTTTAGTCATCACAGACAATGCCACTTTTTTCCATCAAGAACAAAATGTGATTCTGTTTAAAAAACATAATTATCAGTACCTGTACGTCATGTTGTATTTTCAGACCTCTGCCTGGTGAGTTGTTTTCGGACAAAATATACACAATGAGGCCTGAGACCACTGGAGAACATCATTCTGATTTACATTTTTCTAATTTGTGGTCGTGCCTGTGAAAACCCAGATTAATGTGATTTACATAAAATCATCCTACATAATGAAAAGAACAATATAACCTTGATATATTCAACATCGAATGAGAAAAGCCATTTACAAAGATTTAAATTAAAGTGAAATCAGTGATTGAAATCAAACTTAAAGGATTAGTCAATTTTCTTAAAAAAAAAAAAAATCAGATAATTTACTCATGTCATCCAAAATGTTGATTTCTTTCTTTGTTCAGTCGAGAAGAAATTATGTTTTTTGAGGAAAACATTCCAGGATTTTTCTCATTTTAATGGACTTTAATGGACCCCAATACTTAACAGTTTTAATGGAGTTTAAAATTGCAGTTTTAAACAATCCCAAACGAGGCACAATGGTCTTATCTAGTGAAACGATTTTTGCCAAGAAAAAAAATTCACTTTTAAACCACAACTTCTCCTCCTCCTCCGGCCGTGTGACGAGCCAGCATGACCTCATGTAATACGTCATCACGTCAAGAGGTCACACCACAGGTTTCATATATGTAACACGTGACCTTTCGACGTCATTACGCAATTACGTGAAGTCGCGCTGGCTTGACACACAGCCGAGGAAGAAGATAAGTTGTGGTTTAAAAGTGCATATTTTTTATTTTTCTTGCCAAAAATGACAATCGTTTCGCTAGATAAGACCCTTATGCCTCATTTGGGATCGTTTAGAGTTCTTTAAAACTGCAATTTTAAACTGCATTAAAACTGTTAAGTGTTGGGGTCCATTAGAAAAGTCCTGGAATGTTTTCCTCAAAAAGCATAATTTCTTCTCGACTGAACAAAGAAAGAGATCAACATTTTGGATGACATGGTGGTGAGTAAATTAAATCTGAATGTTTTTTTTTTAAGAAAATGGACTAATACTTTAAATCTTAAGCCTTTAGTTTTGTGCAAAGCCACATGATCCATCATGATATCCCAGTATGATTTTGAATGTTACAAAGAAGAACATATTGTGTGTCCCCAAATAATAGATGTATGCATACTGTCACACATGTAGACACTTCATGTAAGGAGCATGGCAGAAAAATCCAAATAAAGTAAGTCATAAAATAAGGCAGTCATGGATGATGGCAGTAAATTCAGTTTGTGCGTCTATGCACGCTATCACATGGTACGCCTCTATGCCCAGCCAAAAAGCTTATCAGTTTGTCCTCTCACGTGAATCCTCTGAAACATCCTTTTCTATCCTTTCAATCCCTAACCGAATCCTTTCTTCCTTTATGTTTTTGATTTGTTTGTTTTTAAGTCCTATTTGTTTGTCTTTTGTTACTCATCGTGCATACCATATCAAAGACTCGACTGTACAAATTATACGTCGAAGCCTGGGAATTGGATCAGTTTTAGCACAAGTGGATAACATCAGCATTATGCTGACTGGCAGTGACACGCCCACATTTATGATGTCACTGGGTACTCAGGTCTACCAGCAGACAGATTTCCAATAGATAAAAGTGGTTGTACAGTGTGGCCCTTTTGACTTTCAGTCAACCTAAGCGATTTACTTCATTCATCTTACAAGAAACTGCTGTCTGGGGTGCAATAGCAGTCTGTTATTGCCTGTAGAAGCATGCCTTTAACTGATAGGAAGACCCTGCACATCCTTCATACAAAAAAGTAACATTGAATTTTTTTGTTAATGGTGATCTCAAGGCTGCATGTGAGAAAGGATTTATATTCTTTCCTCAGTGGATAAAGCATATGCATCATATTCCTTACCACAGCATATAGTCAGCTAAGATATAGGGGGGCTTAGATGTCCATTTGTATGGGGTACAGTATGCAAGAATATTTGAAGAGTTTGGTTCCAAAACGCAATAAACGCCATTTTTGAAAAAAATGAGTTACTGCCAAAATCAGCATTATATCAGGTCAGTAGTTAAAAGTAAATTCTTAATTTTACGCAAAATCCAATATCCGCCGTGTTATTCTGTCATCTTTTCTCCCTTTTTTCCCAAAATGCGACAAACGCCACTTCCCCTTTTTTACAGAACGCAATAACTCCATTTCTGATATTACAGCCCACCGTTCACGCAATGTAAACAAACAATGGCGGACGCGCTGAGTACACGGAGTCCTGGTTTTCCTCATCTACTTTGTACTACGTGATCAACAAACAAAACAAAATAATACTTTAATTGCATCGCTAAACCTGTGATGGTTTTCTGTGATGGGAAAGAAACGTAAGCCATCAACAGCTAATAATTTCCCTGAGAGGCACTCGGGAGACGGGTGCTTGTTCTCCCGACAGCATCAAGCTTCTCATGCTAACACATTGACCCCAGAGGATCTTATGAAAAACTTTCCATTATTTTACTCAAAGTCAATGAAAATCGAGCAGGACCAAAAACATTTTACAGCTGATCTCTGTGAAAGACGTTAAGCGAAGACGTCAAGTAACCGCAATGACAGTGATCTTAATATGACAACGTAAGTGTTTTGATTAATAACATTAATGTTTATATTTTTAATTAGTGTGTACAACTAGTCAACTAAATGAATATAACATGGCAAAGATGAATGCACATTTATATAGGCTATTGATTCAATAGATTTATAGCATTTTGAATAAAAACTTGTCATGGATTTATTGCATTTTGTGGAAAAAATAATCCGTTTTTATAATAAATCTTTGAAAATCAACTTATGGATTTGAATTTTTTATGTTTTTATAACCTAAAGATGCTGTGTGAAAGTTTGTAACAGAAAATAGTTGTTTTCATCTTGTCACTTTCTTGGTATAGAAAACACGTTTTTACCAAAATTTGTCAAAATGGATTTATTGCGTTTTGGAACCAAACTCTTCATTTCTACACCTTTTTTATTTACATACTGCATGAATATACCAACAGTGATTATATGGACGGAACAGAATATCTTTTTTTCATATTACTGAAGCTACAACTAAAACATTTTAAAGGGGTCATAGCATGATAATTTGACTTTTTAAGTGTTATAATTGGATCCCCAGTGCATCTATCAACATAGAAAATGTGAAAAATATCACCTAGTAACTTAATTTTGGTAAGCCATTCTTTGCAAGCATGTAAAAAATTTGTTCATTCAGATTTCGCCTGTTTTGTGAGGTAGGTAGCGAGTCTTTTTTCCAATAATACCACCTATTAACTCTTTCCCTGCCAATGTCGAGAATTTCCGGCTTTCCGCAATACTGCTATTGTCCACCTGGTGTACAACCGGAAGTAACGCCCACAACCCGGAAGTAACGCCTCACGTGAAAGAGAAAGAACTTTGTGTATGTTTTAAAGATCGCTCTGCATCTGATCTCTATTAAAGGTCATTCGCAAAAATTGAATTTACCCAGCTTTTGCTTAAAATTTGGTGTTTTTGAAGAAACTTACCCATATTTGAGAGGTGATAAAAAGAGAAATAATGAATATAGGACATTATTTCTTTTTTTCTTTTGAAAGCAGAGCGTCTGTTCTTTCATTTGATATATTGTATGTTTATATATTTAACATTTTCTGTAAGGCATTCAACTTTTGTGAAAATCATGAAAAATGCTGGCACTGGCTGGCAATTTTTTTTAAAAACGCTGGTGGGGAAAGAGTTAATCTGCACTATCCAACCACGGCACTGCCATTTGGTGCAGACAGAAAGAGAGAGAGAAAAAAATCTTGACAGCACATTTGAAGTTCAATTGCAACAAACCACCATCATTGTGATCAGTGTTTGTATTTCATCAGCTCATTTGCATTTTAAAGGACACACCCAAAAATGGCGCATTTTTGCTTGCACCTACACAATGGGAATTTTAACATGCTATAATAAATTATCTGTGGGGTATTTTAAGATAAAACTTTACATACGCACTCTGGGGAGGCCAACGACTTATTTTAAATCTTCAAAAAAAACCTCATAATATGACCCCTTTAACTTTTAAAGTTTTTATTACTATAGTTTAAAATGACAAATTAAAAACTCTACCCTTCACAGTTCTAGTAATTCGATGCATGGTGAATATTGATAGTTATTTTAACTTTCCAGTTTCCTTAAGTGTTTTGAATGCACCCAAATAGCCTTATTACACGGCTCTCTGGCATGCTTGATTCTGATTGGTCAGTTGAGACATTTGCAGGTTCGTTCTTTTCAAATAATAACCGCTCCAAAGTAATAACGCATAGCCGGTACTACTTGTACGATTTAAATCGCTCCGCGCCAATAAAGATTACTGTTTGGCGCCATTTTGTGACAAACACTGGACAACCACAATTAAGAATGGAAAATTTAGACATTAATTTTAACAAGTACGGAAAAAACAAAACATTTAAACAGTGGATAGAAGAACGAACAACGACAAGACACGGAGAGCTTACTGAGACTGAACTTGACAAAATAGAGCATGACAGCTACGAAGCCAACACACAAAAAAATACAGAATGGGCATTAAAACTTCTCAAAGACAGGCTTCGCGTCAGGTCCTGATCACACTGTCGGGGCTTATTTCCCGATAACTACCGGCTGCCTCTACATTATCCCTTACATAATGTTCATACAATATTAACAAATGTATTAGCCAAAGTTTTCTAGATTTACGTCCTTTTTTTTAGTAAAGCCATTTAGCAAGAACCACTAATGTCCACAAGTTTGCCCACAAATTTTAAGCACAGATGTTCACTCAATAGAGTTATGAAATATTCAATACTTGAGTTATTGTGTTGTGTATATATAAGGAAAATTGGCTAATTCAATGCCACAGCATGTACATCAGTTCCCACAGTGTCGCAGCACACACAATACACTTCTAGATAAATATATATGAATCCATTAAAAATGAACATAAGCATTTAAGCATTTAGCAGATGCTTTTAGGCAAAGCGACTTACAAAAGTGAAGAAAAGAACAAAGTGATTTGTCTTATGGAGCCAACTACATGAAAAGTGCTATACAAATTTACTTTATGCTTACAAACCTGTTTAGAGAGAGAGAGAGAAAAGGGAAAAAAATTAAGTTGTACCTATATGCATTCAAAAAGTTCCTGTCAGATATGGGAAATAAGTTTATGGGGCTGTTTCCCGGACAGGGATTAGACTAGTCCTAGACTAAAATAAATGTAAGAGCTGTCCAAACTGAAAACAACTTGCACTGACATATCTTAAAATACATCAGTGCCTGTCCATAGGGGTGGTTTCCCGGACAGAGATGTCAAACATGTCTTACTAAAAACATTACTTGTGTGCATTTTGAGGCAAAACAAAGGGCACTGGTGTATTTTAAGATATAAGTTGTTTTCAGTTGGGATAGCTCTTACATTTGTTTTAGTACACTTAAAGATGTGTTAATTTTAACACACTGTTTTGTGTTATCCCATTTAACACATTATGTGTTATTTTAACATGTTATGTGTCATTTCGTGTTGATTTTGAGTTCAAATAAATAGAAGGGACAACAGAAGATGTGTTAAAACAACACAAAGTGTGTTGTTCCAAAAATAACATAGAGATGTGGTAAGTTAAGGACAACACATCTAGTGTGTTGTCCTTAACTTAACACATCTCTATGTTAAGTTATATTCGTTTTAAGAGTGTATAGGACTAGTCTAATCCCTGTCCGGGAAACTGCCTCAAAATGTTTTAGATGTTTTTGGAATGTGGTAAGGGATGCTCTTGACCGGCGAACATGGATTAACAACATTTGCTGCCTTTTATTATTATTATTATTATTGTTGTTGTTTAAAACATACTTTTGTCATTGTGGCCTTTAAAATGTTTTTTAAAAACAATGATTTTAGTGCACCCCTTCGCATGCAGCCCCCCTTTTTGCACCCCTGCAGATATTAAAGTATTTGTGTTTCTGCAGACGATCGGTCCAAAGGAGGGATGGCAGGTGTACAGTTCAGCACAGGATGCAGACGGGCGCTGTATCTGCACTGTGGTTGCACCCGAACAAAACCTCTGCTCCAGGGACGCCAAGAGCAGACAGCTTCGACAGCTACTGGAGAAGGTGTCCTTCATAAACACACATCTCTCTCTCTCTCTCTCTCTCTCTCTCTCTCTCTCTCTCTCTCTCTCTCTCTCTCTCTCTCTTTTCGGAGTTGCACTGTGCTTTTCAAATACACTGTATTAGCGCTGGGCGATATACTGAAAACACAGTAATTCAATTAGGGGTGTGCCGTGTGCGATATTGGAAAAACATTTATATTTGGATAAAACCTATGATTTTGTCGATAGCCATAACAGACAATATTTTGAATCCTTCAAAAATGTTTTTTGTGAAAGTCTTATATTGTTCTAGCTCCCTTTTACAGCATATTAATATGATTAAGGTTAATGCTGGTTTTATTAATCAAACAGTAACCTTATCATTGGCTGATAAGCATTCAAGTAAACAGGACTAAACAGTAGCGTACTTGAAACAAAAAGTCAGAAAATGCAAACTTTCATCAAACGCAGCATAAGTAGTGATGCACAGCTTTACGTGATGGCTTAACGCTTTAAAGGTGGGGTGCATGAAATAAAAAAAACACTTTGGAAAAGGGAGTCGGGCAGACTACCAAAACACACTTATAGCCAGTCAGCAGTAAGAGGTGTGCTACTAACCGACATCGTTGCCTGGGTTGCGTATCTGTGGGGCGGGTCTATCTGTGGGGCGGGTGTAGATTCTATTGGGGTAGGGGCGTGTTTATTTAGGTGATTTCTAATATCAACATTGGCTTTTAGAGATCATGCACTCCGCCTTTAAAGCAACACTAAAGACTTATTGCTCTTTGCTCCCCCTACAGGTTAGAAGCGTAATTGTTCATTACCACTGTCGTAAATACTGCAGCATAGCTGGCTCTGATTGGATTGTAGGTCTGCCGTAAAGCAAGTTTTTGTAGTTTTCACTCGAACTACAGGACCACTACCCGACGGTTGGAAACTTCTTTAGTGCGGTTTTGGCCGATAGAGGGCTGCAAAGCGAATGTGAAAGTGCCATTCACCCTGTTTTGTGTGGATGAACCACTGAAACTTTTTTGGAAACGTTATTTTAAGGTAAAAAAAACTCTTTGGTGTTGCTTTAATGTAGCGAGTTTATCTTCAGCCATTTTACACTGTTATGTTTATATTAGTTCATTGTTCATATTGATGAGCTTATAGTCCATTTGAAAATATTATTTCGATTGAACTTACTGTGTTTGTCAGAAAAACTTTACCTGTCGTTGTTCTCTGGCGTGTGTTCGCATGCGTCCCCGCTCGTGAGTGACAGACATGAGATAAAGCTCGGCTGCCCCGTGACAGAAATTGCAAAGAGCACGATCGTCTAAATCGTATTAAAAATTAATATGACGTTGATTTTTCTAGCAAAACACACGCCGCAATCAAATGTGCTGCTACACCACGCTCTGAAAACACATGCAAATTGAATTTGTGGGCACTGAGGCTGGTTTTTGAAAAGCAAGATACATTCAATAATATAATTTTGCACATCGTTAAAACAATAATATTATAAAACAATATTATCACAAACAATATATCTTGCACACCCTTAATTTCAATATTGTGCAGCATTTTGATAATCTTTAATAGTGCATCAAAGTATGTTTTTTGGTTCTACAAATGCTCCTTAACAGTGATGCCTAAGAAGAACCATGTAAAGAACCCTTTTCCACTACAAAGAACATTTTGTGAAACAGAAAGGTTCAGATATTAAAATCCCCATGAAATCAAAACTGTCAATACTTATTTTATAAAGGAATATTGCTGTGTTCATAATTAACAATTAATCTGTCTGGATCATTATTTTTTTTTTAATTCATGTGCCCTCATAAACTTTAAAGAGCACCTATTGTCCGATTCACGTTTTTAAATTTCCTTTGGTGTGTAAGTGTGTATTAGTACATGTTAAAAATATGCAAAAGGTACAAATCCCAAAGTAAATGATGCGACTTTGATGGACCCCAACATGTAACAGTTTTAATGCAGTTTAAAATTGCAGTTTCAACTGAGTTTCAAAGGACTCTAAACGATCCCTAACAAGGCATAAGGGTCTTATCTAGCAAAACGATTGTCATTTTTGACAAGAAAAATAAAAAATATGCACTTTTAAACCACAACTTCTCATCTATCTCCGGTCCTGTGACGCGCCAGCACGATCTCAAGTAATTGCGTAATGTCGTGGAAAGGTCACGTGTTACAAATATGAAACGCACATTTGCAGACCATTTTAAACAATAAACTGACACAAAGACATTAATTAGTATCACACCACATACAACAACGTCGAAACGGTCCTCTTTCTCCACACTTGTACACTGGGGCGTAGTTTCACATATGTCATCCGTGACCTCTTGATGTGATGATGTATTGCGTGAGGTCGCGCTGGCACGTCACAGGACCGGAGATAGACGAGAAGTTGTGGTTTAAAAGTGCATATTTTTTATTTTTCTTGTCCTTGTTAACTCAGTTGAAACTGCAATTTTTAACTACTTTAAAACTGTTACGTGTTGGGGTCCATTAAAGTCCATTAAAATAAAAAAATCCTGGAATGTTTTCCTCAAAAAACATAATTTCTTCTCGACTGAACAAAAAAAGACATGGATGACATGGTGGTGAGCAAATCATCCGGACTCCTTTTTTTTTTTTAAGAAAATGGACCAATCCTTTAATCCCGCCAAGTTCATCATACGAAAGTAAAGTTGATTGCAACTTTCTGTTCACTAAGACTTTAAAAGTTTTTTATGAAACCATACAGCCAAAAACTATTCCTTTATGGCATTGTGTAGCACATTTATTTATTTAAAAGTGTAAAACAGTTGAAATCCAGTCAAAATAGTGAACTGTACTCGTTGTACACACGGGCAATTGTACACATGGGCTTTCTTTAACTGAATTTTAAAGAGACTCCATTAAAACATCTCTGTCTTTATGCTCTTATACTCATGAGTGAGAAGGAGAAGATGAGTAACTAGCCTCATGAGATGGTATTTAGGAAACTTAATGGCCAAATAAAAAGCACATTAAAATCATTACAATCTTCACAGAGTTGCTTAATAGTACATTGCCAGAAAAAGCAAGAGGGAATATATTATGATTTTATGAATATGCAATATATCACCAGTCCCTGCTGTACACTGACAGATATAACTCTCTGTCTTTCTCTCTCTTTCTATTCTGTGTCTCACACACACACACACACACAAAAGCCCACCATTTGGCGTGCATGTGTATATTGTGTTCAACTAATGTACTGTTTTACCTCAGGGCAACTGCAGCTCACCACTAATATATATAATATATATAATATAATATATATATCTGCATATAGCTGATGGTGCTTCCACTATGTTAGGGAGAGGTTGATTTTATGCGGGGTCATTAATACCTGATTTTATGATAAATGATACATGCCTGAATTCAGCAGGAGCCTGACTGCCATTAATATTGATATGTACATTGATTAACGCCTCTATTTTTTCTAAACCTTGGAAAAGGCTGTGCCCACAGAGAAGAAATCTCATTTATGATTTATAGATGCTTTCTTGACTGTCAAGGTAGCTAATCGGACCATTTGACAGCAATAAACATTGTGAGATTGACGCAACCATTTTTTATCAACCCCTTTTTAAAAATTAATTAACTGGAGTCAATATATTTATACGGGTCAGTGATGCGATTTCAGAAATAGTGTACCTCATACATGTTATGGTTAAAGCAGTTGTTTACAATTATTACTTCACTTCTTGACATCATCTAACATGTAAGATTTTACAAATTTCTTCGCAATGGTACATAAGCAGTTCATGCAATTTGCGCACAATATGTTGTCGATGTGTCTGTAGTAAATTCGTCACGTCGTTGTGTGTTACAGGTGCAGAACATGTCGCAATCTATTGAAGTTCTGAATCTCCGGACACAGCGAGATTTCCAGTATGTCATGAAAATGGAAAATCAGATGAAAGGGTTACGGACCAAATTCCGGCAAATCGAAGAGGACAGGAAAACCATAATGGCTAGGAACTTTAAGGTAGGATTTTATACTGTAATGTGAGGTTGCGTAGATCTGCTGATGGAAATGCAAATGTGAGAAACATCAAAGGTTAAATATACGATTTCACAATAGCTGCATAATGGAATGTGTATTACAAATGGCACTGCGCATCAGTATGTGTGTGCGTGTGTCTACAGGAGCTGAAGGACCGCATGGATGAACTCCAGCCATTGATTCCAGTGCTAGAGCAGTACAAAACAGACGCTAAACTGATCTCGCAGTTCAAAGAGGAAATCAGAAATCTGTCTGTGGTGCTAACAGGCATCCAAGAGGAGCTGGGTGCCTACGACTATGAGCAGCTCTACCAGAGAGTCATCAGTCTGGACAGCCGCCTGCGAAACTGCATGAGCAAACTCAGTAAGAACAACAAGCAATGATTTCACTTTGAAACTGTTGCAGCATCAAAAACTGTTACGCAATTTTTTGTAATAAATTATATACAAGTGATAATTAAAACAGAACAAACAGTAGGTAGATAAACTTAAATGAAAGCTGTCATTTGTGGTTTTAATGATGCTAATTATCCTGCAAATTGACTAAATGACAAATGGTTTAGAAAAATTATATACCATTTAAGTAGACTATCTTTATATATTGTTTCCCCAATAAAACAATGATCTAGGTTTGCACCTTCAGATGAAATGACAGATACTTCTTCTGACACCTGTTCGTTTCTTAAAATGGTTTAAATAAGATGTTACAGATTTAGTCCGAGAGCTGTCTGACCCTCCATTAAAAATGTATGTACGGTATACTGTCCATGTCCAGAAAGGTAATAAAAACATCATCAAAGTAGTCCATGTGACATCAGTGGGTCAGTTAGAATTTGTTGAAGCATCCAAAATCCATTGTGGTCATTCATGTCTGTAGTGGCTGCAAAAAAATAAATTCTTATAGATCCTTATAGCATCCTTCACTTCCCTAAATTTGGAATTGCTGTTTTGGAAATGTATGTTTAAGTTCATACTGCTTATCAAAGTTTTGCAGCATTTCTTTAAAAATGCTGTTTTCCACCATATTGAATGGCATTGTGATGTATCGCATTACACTGTTAGTTAAGGAGCGCCATCTGATATGGTCTCGTTAATACAGGCGCTGCAGCTCCCCCTTGTGTTTTTTAGAGAGATATGCAATCATTGCGGTGATCTGAAATCATCGCAATGAGGTCAAACAATCGCGATGAGACGATTATATAATCATTGTGACAGCACTAATTGAGATTTCTATTTCTAATGTTGGTTTCTATTTATTAACTCTTAAATACCTAGAAGGTTGTACTGTATAATTTTTTTTTTATTGAGATTTACATATCATCTGAATCCTGAATAAATAAGCTGTGCATTAATGTTATAATTGGACAACTATTTGAAAATGTGGAATCTGAGGGTGCAGAAAAAATTGAAATATTAAGAAAATTGCCTTTAACGTTGTCCAAACGAAGTCTTTAGCAACACATATTACTAATGCTAAATACATGTTTTATATAATTACAGTAAGAATTATGGAACATGATCTTTACTTAATATCATTAATTAATTTTGGCATAAAAAAATCTATAATTTTGACCCAAACAATGTATTGTTGGCTTTTGCTACAAATGTGCTACTTAGGACTGGTTTTGTGGTTCAGGGTCACATTTATTGACTAGAGATTTAATGACCTTTAGTCCATTATACATTGAAATCGGCTCCACATTATATAATGATTAGTTCCAGTCCTTGATTCTGATTGGTTAAGCAAACGTATATGCAAAACATTTTGTTGCTGTTCACAGTCTGTCATGTTTTTTCCAGCTTTTAGTGATTTTAAGTCATAAAAGTTATATATTTTTTATAAATATGTTTTTTGCTTTAAAAGTTTTATTGTGTGGAAATTGTGCATTGACTCCGCTTCGCATTGGCCCAACAATTATTCGACAATACAGCACAGCAGTTTCTTCTATTGTCAAGTACATTTATTTTTATTCAAATTTAGATTTCAGTAGAGACTGTAAAAACAAAAATACAGACTTGTTTGACCAAACCAGTGATTTAATAAAAATTATGTTTTTTCATATCACAACACCTGATATTCTTATGATAATGTGATAAAAACATTATTAATAGGCTGTTTAGGCAAATTGATCAGATGTTCCAGTATGCTATTAATATCTCTGATATCTCTAATTCAAATGTAGGAAAAATTTGTTGCACTAAGCTAGTGCATTATTAAAGGAAAACACCACAGTTTTTCAATATTTTACTATGTTCTTACCTCAACTTAGACAAATGAATACATACCTACCATTTTCAATGCGTGCACTTCATCTTTGCACAGCGCGTCGTGAATGTGTTAGCGTTTAGCCTAGCCTCATTCATTCCTATGGCTCCAAAAAAAAAGTTTTATTTTGTTCCCCCATACTTACTCTTTAACTATTCATGTAACAGTCTTTAAACAGGGAAAACATGGAAGTGTTTGGTGGCTTATAAATTCATCCCTGTTTGGATCCTAAGGAATGAATGGGGCTAGGCTAAATGCTAACACATTCACGACGTGCGGTACAAAGATGAAGTATACACATTGAAAAAAGATAGACAAATTAATACATACCTAATTTGAGGTAAGAACATAGTAAAATATTAAAAAACGGTGGTGTTTTCCTTTTAAGAATCAGTGAGCAATAGAATTGCTTTTTATGACTGTTTTAGTTCCAAAGGGTGACCATTATGATGCTAAATAATAAAATGATTCATTGCTTGTTCATTTCCAGCATGTGGAAAATTAATGAAAATCACCGGCCCTGTAACCATCAAGACATCTGGCACCCGGTTTGGCGCATGGATGACTGACCCACTTGCTTCATCGCGAAACAACAGGGTGAGTTTTATAGGGGGCGGAATTCATCTACATCTGACTAATGAATGTATTTTAATTGATTTCTTCATTTTAAGAAATAAGTAACAACCCATTCGCATCCAGTGTAAAACAATTTAGTTTAATCTCCATTTGTAATTCTATGCAGGTTTGGTACATGGACACCTACACAAACAGCAAGGTGGTCAGGGAGTACAAAAACAGTGATGATTTTGTCTCCGGGTTGGAGTCGCGAACCTATTACCTTCCCTTCAAATGGGCTGGAACCAACCACGTGGTGTACAACGGCTCTTTATATTACAACAAAGAACAGAGCAACATCATCGTCAAGTACAGCTTCGAGACCGGACGGGTTCTGGCTCAACGCGCCCTGGAATACGCCGGCTTCCATAACGTCTACCCCTACACCTGGGGCGGCTTCTCGGACATCGATCTGATGGCCGACGAGCTGGGTTTGTGGGCCGTGTACGCCACCAATCAGAACGCGGGGAATATTGTCATTTCTCAGCTGGAACCTGAAACGCTCGAGGTTCTCCAGACGTGGAACACGGAATACGCCAAAAGGAACGCCGGTGAGTCCTTCATGATCTGCGGAACACTTTACATCACCAACTCCCATCTAACCGGAGCCAAGGTGTATTATTCTTACAATACAAAGACTTCCACGTATGAGTACATAGACATACCGTTTCACAATCAGTACTTTCACATCTCCATGCTTGATTACAACGCTCGAGAGCGAGCGCTGTACGCTTGGAACAATGGACACCAAGTCATATTCAACGTTACGCTTTTTCACGTCATTAAGACCGAAGATGATTCATAATGGACTGTTTGAATTTATGCTATTTTGTACTCATTCATGGATCTTCTATAAGCAATTGAAACATGGATTTTAGTTCATCATAACTATGCCACAGACTGTTGACATGAGCATCATTCTGCGACTCGATGATGAATTTACATACATTTTCTCATACAATAACTGCTCTTACTAGGCCTTACTCGCAATATTTCACTACATGAGCCACAGACCGATTGCTCTACTGCATGAATGTCTGTTTGTCATTTGTTATAAAGTTACAATATGTGGTCTTTGTTCTTTTTGTTATATTGCTTTAGTGGCGTAAAGAATTAAGATTTTCCAGCCCCGTCTGATAATCTCCCACTTTGTCATGTTTAGTTGTACGAACCGTAGAGATCTGAATATGAATCTGTGTAAACAACTGTAACCTTCATTGTCACTGTGAGAAGATATGTTTTATATTAAATCTAGAACAAAACAATCCATCAACGAACATCCGTAGATGTTAATAATACGAGGGAAAAGCCATGTGCGACACCGAGGAATTTCAGCGGGATTCGGCATCAAATCACAGAGGTTATAATGAGGTCTGATGATTGTGACAAAGCCGAGCACGGTTGCGTTCTCATTCACTTACGAGTTGCCCTTGATGACTCTGAATGCTGTCCTCTGGCACTTTCAATCAAGATCAAGGGCGTGAGAGGGGGAAGGGAGGGGGAAGCACGATTCCAAATTCTCTGCAATTTCCTCTCCCTTCATGTCTGCGTCAGGTCTCCCTGTCAAGGGTACGAGGAATTTAAATGCATCGCCGTTGATTTAGTTTTGGGAATAGATCACCCAACAGGATTTACTGTTGCTGTTTGCTGCTATCTTGATCTCTATGAATAGTTGCCTTGCAACATACAGTACTGTAGATATCTTGCTTCCAGAATTTCTTGTCCAACAGATACCACATTTACAATTACATTAGTCATTTTAAAATAATAGTGTGGCAAAAAAATGACATTTCCATAATCGTTTACTCAACCCAATGTCTCGCGAAACCAGTATGGCTTTCTTTTGTGAAACACGAAAGGAGTTATTTCTAACAGAATGTTAATGTTTTTCTTTCGTGAAATGAAAGTGAATGATGACTGCAGCTGGCAAGCAAGATTTTTAAAAAGTAATGACCTAAATTTCAGTGATATATAGGGAAGAGTATGGTCTAGATATTTTACTAAACATATTCTTTGATGTTAAATGGGTTTGAAATGACAAACAGATGAGCACATTTCCATTTTGGGTAAAGTTTCACTTTGCACTTGATATTTCCATATTTTTGGCCTCATTATTAAGCCCAAAAATTTAATAATTTACTCATGTGTGAGGAAGCCAATGAACTGTCTGTAAATGTTTTTTTTTTATTATTTTTGTGCACCAAAGTGGCAACATTACAACATGAAATATGGAGTGTAATAACGGAGTTGTCATGTTATAGTCACGCAAAATTGGATTAATTTATTAGTGTCCATGGCACGAAATACAGCTTTTTTGTGCCTTGAGCACGAATGTCATTTTTATGTCACCCGCACAAATTTCTATAAATAGTTTTTCTTATCTGTGGCACTGTGGCACAACTTTCTTTTTTGTGTCATTTTATGTATTCTAATTTTTCCCCCTTTTTTTTTACCATTGTCGCTTGGGTTTGGATGTACTTTTATGTATTGGTTTCTGTATGTTTTTCTTCCGCTTTTAAGACTATTCTCGTCTGGAATTGGGGTTTGTTGGGGTTGTGATCCCAACCCCAAGCGACAATGGTAAGAAAATAGGAAAAAACAATGAGAAAACAATACATAAAATGAAGCGAAAAAGAAAGTTGTGCAACGGACACGAAAAACTACTTTTAGAAATTTGTGCGAGTGACACGAAAAAGACATTCGTGCTCAAGACTCGAAAAAAAGCTGAATTTTGTGCCATGGACCCGAATAAATTAATCACATTTTGCGTGACTATAACACGACTTTCCATGAAATCAGTTTGCAACATCAATATAAATGTACATTTCCAACGTAAATTCATTATTACAATCCATATTTCTACATTGCAAGTCATTTTAAATTCAAGATGAATATAAAAAGCTTCCTAAAGTATTTCTAGTCTCCATGCATTAAAGCTTTATAGATCCATTCCTCTTTTCTGTAACTTACTGGCAAAAATTGCCATTGGAGTACAAAATTTCATAAATCACATGAAACATGAGGGCTCTACTTTAGCATATTTATTTTCTTGACCGAGGAATACTTTAAAATATAATATAATATATATTAGACCCTGCAGTTCACTATTTTCTGGCCTTATATTTATCCGGCTTAGTACCTCAACAAATTGTGAAACTTATTCTGATCCTACAAAAGTAATTCAGTACAAAATTAAACTTTCAGTATCAATAAAAATCAACAGCACAGGATTCCCTTTGGATGAAATGCAATCATAGGCCAACCACTCTTTTCTCCAACCATGTTATTTGGTGGAGCTGCCTCACCACTGCCGGTCCAAAAACTGAACGAAGAAATGTCATCAGGGAGGTACAGTAACCTAATAAGGAAAATGACTTTTTACATCTCAAAGCATTGTAGAAACTTGATTTAGATTTTGTAGTTTTCTCCTAGACACTCAAGACTCAAAACTAACAGAAAACAACGCCAGACATCTGGTTTATCAATAGAGCTGCCAGCATCTGTTCATAATGCTGAATTAAAGAAAGATTGTTACTTATGTGAGTGTGCAAACTAAGATAATGAAGTAGTGTAGTTACAGTATCTGAATAAAACATCTTTAATATAAACAAATAGGGGTGGTTTACCGGACAGGGCTTATCCTGGTCCCAGACTAAAATGCATGTTTGAGCTGCCTTAATTTAAAAACATCTTGGCCTGACAAATTTTAACACATATAAGTGCCATTGTTATGTCTCAAGATGCACACCAGTATTGTTTTTGTAAGGTATATTTGTCAAATCTACTTAAATTTCCTAATATAACTAAGGCCTACATCAAAAACCTGTACGGGAAACTGTCCCATAGAGAATGATTGAAGTGCTGCTGTTTCTCAACATTGTTCCTTCTTCATTTCTCTTAGCCACCATTTAAAAGGTAAATGGCATTGAAAGCTGTGAACGCTTTATGCCTTTCATATTCTGAATTGTTATTTAAACAGCGGGAATATTTCCCAGAAGAACACATCTGGTGTTAAATGTGCATTCTGATTAAAAGACGTACTCTTTCTTGGAAAATTATATAATTGCTGAAAAAATCACTGCAGGACCAGAAATGGAAAACTGTACCCAGGCATAGATAAAAAATACAAGTTCTGTACATGCTAATGACATACAATATTGTGAGCTATAAACACAAGTTTCCTCCTTCTTATGTTTACCTCATGCATGCAAAACCTAACACCAACTGTGACATTAAAGTCGAGATGTACACTCCAACATTAAATTACACATTAAATGAAGTACAATGTTACAATTCTAAAAACAAAGTTGTGACTGATGAGTTAGCGCTATGTGCTAGTTAATGCTGTATGCTAGCGTTTAGGCTGAAGTTCTACTATTGACGTTACAGTTTTTTGCAGGTGCCCATACTGAAAAAAACACAAACTTAACATTCAGAAACATCCATTAACAATCTCCAACCAACTGATTATTCCCAAATACTATTCTCAGTATTTTTTTTCTCTGATACAGGCTCAAACATAAGGTCTGTTTACACACAGAGAGAGCTACTCAAAAGAGCTGCTCTGAGAAACAGCCAATCAGAGCAGAGCTCAACATTAATATTCATGACCCTTTCAAATAAGGTAATAATAGACCATTTCCTAAGGTTGTAAATGGACATGTTAATCCGTCTTTGGATCATTTTTGCACGTAACAAACCCACATACCTTCTATGTAGGTGTCAAAAAAAAATAATTTCAGATATTTTTTCAATGCATTCTTTGGCACCTTTTAGTCATGATGATTTTTGACATTTGAATTGAATGATTAATCAAATTAGCAATAAGTAGCCATAATAACACATATGGGGTGCTTGATACTTATACACTCATCTAAAGGATTATCAGGAACACCATACTAATACTTTGTTTGACCCCCTTTCACCTTCAAAACTGCCTTAATTTTACGTGGCATTGATTCAACAAGGTACCGAAAGCATTCTTTAGAAATGTTGGCCCATATTGATAGGATAGCATCTTGCAGTTGATGGAGATTTGTGGGATGCACATCCAGGGCACGAAGCTCCCGTTCCACCACATCCTAAAGACGCTCCATTAGGTTGAGATCTGGTGACTGTGGGGGCCATTTTAGTACAGTGAACTCATTGTCATGTTTAAGAAACCAATTTGAAATGATTCAAGCTTTGTGACATGGTGCATTATCCTGCTGGAAGTAGCCATCAGAGGATGGCTACATGGTGGTCATAAAGGGATGGACATGGTCAGAAACAATGCTCAGGTAGGCCGTGGCATTTAAACAATGCCCAATTGGCACTAAGGGGCCTAAAGTGTGCCAAGAAAACATCCCCCACACACCATTACACCATTGCATTAATGAGAAATTTAACAGGTGTTCCTAATAATCCTTTAGGTGAGTGTATTCGTTTACTTAAAACATATAGATATATACCGATAGATAGCGATAGTTTTGCCTTTTACTCCTTGTCTCAAAGTGTTATCCATTGAAATCCAAAGGATCCGATGTCCGACAGTGGGGATAGGCTGACGTACCGGTGCATTCCTACAGTAATAATAATGCAAGACATCTTAATATATAAAATACTTTTAATTGACCCAGCTTTCTTTATGTTTCAAGTTGTTGTTAATTTATGTTATTTTTGGGATATTTTTATTTGTTCGATACTAATTAAGGAAATGACAGGAAAGTACAGGGAGTAGAGAGGGGTATGGGATCGGCAAAGGGCCTCGAGCTGGAATTTGAACTTGGGTCGCCGGAAGTGTGTCTGCATTATATGTCGGTGCCCTGTTCACTCCACTATCGGCTCAGACGTCGTCGGGTTTGTTTAATGAAAAACACAGTGGAAGAAAGTGAAATGAATATGACAATTTGCCTTCGTATAAGATGTTAAACCGAGGTCCTGACTCTCTGTGGTCGTTAAAAATCCCAAGATGTCTTTCAAAAAAGAGTAGGGGTGTGCACTGGCATCCTGGCCAAAACTTGCCCATTGGCTTACTAATTATCCCCTCATATACTAATTTGCTATATCACTCTGTCTCGTAGCATTTTTGCCTGTTTTATTTTCCTTTCATGGTTTTTTACATCTAAATACTACAAGGGTTTAACAAAACATTATACTTAAGTCACCATGGATGCATCTGAAGTGTGTATACATACTTGTTTGCTTTTATGTCAAGCTTCTTAAAGCTTTTACAGGGAATTCAATATCTAAACAAGAAATTGATAAACATCCTTCAAATGTAATGGCAACTCAATTTGACCTACAAGATTAAAGCCAAGCCTCAGTACTTTACAGCATTACGAATGCAAAGCAGCATTTACTGAACAACCTTTGATTATTTTCTTCTCACAGCCGTATTATTCGGACCTCAACAGATTTGACAGCCGTTTCATTTCACACACAAAAAATGTTAAAAACACAACTGATTTCCATATCAATCATGTTAACCTGTTATTAATCTGTTCATGTACCTGCGCATATAGTATATGTGGTTTCAAATGTTTTCCCCGGAGCGGTTTTATTGGTATGCTTTATATGATACCTTTACTGTCAGCATGCCGTATCTGGAAATGTAAAGTGTTGTGGTTTCCCCCCTGACAAAGGCGCATCAAATCTTTGTGAAGAATCTTTGAAGTGGAGAGAGGTAAGCACCTGTGGGAAAGGTTTTCCACCTTTATGAATTTTAATAAAGACAGGAAAACGCTGTGAAATCAGCAATTCAACATGTCCATTTCTGGCTAATCAGGTCGAATCGCATTAAGATTAACTGTGTCAGATTAATATTCTGTCCCTCGATGTTCAATTACTGCATATTCCATAAAATATTACAATTATAATTCTTATTATTGCAGTCTCTTATCTGTCACTACACGTCGACAGGCAGAGTTTTTCACCCTCGAGGTTGAGATAAAAAAAATAAGATGATTGACATCATCAAGGGCCATGAAATAGACGCGAATCAAGATGTTGGATGGCATATGGATCATTTGTGGTCATTCGTGGGTGAAAAGCCAAGCGTAAAATCAATTTGGCCACCTCAAGTGTACTGTGTGCATACAAAGGCAGTTTCATAAGTGAAAAGAACCATAAACAAAAGCTAAGAAAATAAATTTCTCGATCGATAGTTATATAATACAATCAACGCAATGAACCTGATCCTGAAGGGGATTTGACGAAATTGATGGAAGTCATTTTGAAGGTTCCCTCTGTCGTTATGATGTCTCAGGTATATTTTTATGCTTGCAAAGTGAATTAACCAAAACATGGGGTATGTTCTATTATCATACAGATTTAAAAAGTAAATAGTTTTATTAGTACAGCGTTGGGAAACAGCTGGCTCTGTGTTTTAGTTATTTGGGTTCAAACTTTTGGAATGCACACAGTCATAAAATTTTAGGCTATACAGATTTGAAATAACTTGAGGGTGAGTAAGTGATGTCAACAGAATATACATTTTTGGGTGAACTACCTTTTAAAAGGAGACATAAGTTAGTATTATCTAAGCATTCTTAGCATTATGTAAGTAAGGAATTGCAAAGTTGAGTGCTGTTACACCTCAGGTGTGCATTCATTTCTAATAATTATCTCATTCCTCGCCAGCCATTTTTTAAAAAGTTGCCCCCCGGCATTTTTTCTGTTTTTCACAAAAGTTTCACAAAATGCCTTCCAGTAAAATTTTCTTCTAAAAATATATAAACATACAAATATTTCAAATGAAAGAACAGACCGTCTGCTTTCGAACAAACAAAAAACAAACAAAAAAACGTTCATCCTATTTACACTCACCTAAAGAATTATTAGGAACACCTGTTCAATTTCTCTTTAATGCAATTATCTAATCAACTAATCACATGGCATTTGCTTCAATGCATTTAGGGGTGTGGTCCTGGTCAAGACAATCTCCTGAACTCCAAACTGAATGTCAGAATGGGAAAGAAATGTGATTTAACAATATTAAGCGTGGCATGGTTGTTGGTGCAAGACGGGCCGGTCTGAATATTTCACAATCTGCTCAGTTACTGGGATTTTCACTCAGTATGTGGCAGTCCTGTGGGCGAAAATGCCTTGTTGATGCTAGAGGTCAGAGGAGAATGGGCCGACTGATTCAAGCTGATAAAAGAGCAACTTTGACTGAAATAACCATTCGTTACAACCGAGGTATGCAGCAAAGCATTTGTGAAGCCACAACATGCACAACCTTTAGGCGGATGGGCTACAACAGCAGAAGACCCCACCGGGTGCCACTCATCTTTACTATAAATAGGAAAAAGAGGTTTAAAATTGGTTTCTTGAACATGACAAAGAGTTCACTGTACTAAAATGGCCCCCACAGTCACCAGATCTTAACCCAATAGAGCATTTTTGGGATGTGGTGGAACAGGAGCTTCGTGTCCTGGATGTGCATCCCACAAATCTCCATCAACTGCAAGATGCTATCCTATCAATATGGGCCAACATTTCTAAAAAATGCTTGCAGCACCTTGTTGAATCAATGCCACGTAGAATTAATGCAGTTCTGAAGCCGAAAGGGGGTCAAACACAGTATTAGTATGGTGTTCCTAATAATCCTTTAGGCGAGTGTATACAGTATATGTGTACCTACATTGGTGGGTGTTTATGGGGGTTTCTGAATACATTTTGTATCTGTGCCTAAATGGTTGGTCAGCTAATAGTGATACTAGATGCTAAAACATGTTAGTATGCCCAAACTGAGAAACACTTTAAATGCAAATTTAGGGAACAATGTAAATATCATCACATTTGCATCAATAAAGCTCTGCACTTAATTGGAAATTTAATAGATTCCACATGATCAGCTTCAATAAAAGAGACACAATTGCATCAAGTGTTCATTCAAAGGATGCCTGTTGTTTCTGCCACGAAAAGTGCTTGCACAGATCAAAAGTTAACTGGCCACTGGCTGATAGTGTGCTAAGTTATGCAGTTACTGTATGCAGACCCTTAAAATGCTTTGTGTTTTGTTCACAATTCTTCATCTTAACACTAAAAAGATTAAAAATACGATTCAATTATCCAACATTCATTGAATTTAGCACATAGTAAAGGGAAAAAGTCTCTTGGTTTGTGACAGAATTGTCTACATATACTGGTCCTGGATGGACAGTGCGAGATCCGGCAGAGTCTCATAAAACCAGTAGTTGAACCTTGTTGGCTGACTGCACACTATTCCCTGATCATCTCTTTGGCACTGACTTAAAATGGCAGACAGCTATAAAGGGATGCCTTTAAATGTCATTCAAAATAATGAGAGCCAAGCTTCTGTCTCTGCCATCCAGGTCCACAGCCAATAAGCGTGTCTCTCTCCAGATTCACCTCTTCCATATTGATAGATACTGGTTGCATAAGACTCACTTGACTCAAAGCTGAATGTGCCGTCGTTTGAGACCTCAAGAAGGTCCCAGTGGGAAAAAACTGAATGCTTGGGGAAAGAGGCTCAATAATTGTTGCAGCTTCAGGCAAGCCAGTAAATCTGATCATGCACTTGCAGATATGCAGTATATTATCTGATCCGTGTGCATCTGCAATGCATGGGCTCTTCTGTACTCTGTGATTATACACAGAGGTGAGGAAATTGTTTGATCCCAGATAGATGCAGGGGAGTCCAGAGCAACAGGAAATTGAAAAGTTTTATTTGCTTGCCTGCTAAAGTCAAATGAAATGACAACGGTGTTCTCCAATAAGATCATGCGTGTTTGTCCTGACCCTTTATCTTGTGCCAACATAAGGAGAATAAACGTGAATGTTTGTGTGTGAGTGCATAAAGATTATCTCTTTACGTTCGTGTTAACATACAAGTGGTATCCAAGGTCACATTTGCACATGGCATTTTGAAAATGCTCATCAGTCAGAGCAATGTGAGGGATTGTGAACCCCTAGTGGTTCGCAGGTGAATTGCAGGGGGTTTGTGAGTTGAAGAAAAAAATTCTCAATAATTAAATAATTAAATATAAAAAAAATAATTTAAGAAATCTAAATAAAACACTTATATTTTATTTGTTTAATCTGTTTTTCATGTGATCATTACAGTCCTAAACAATATTTCATAAAACTGAGAACTTATGCAAAATTGACAGATATAAGATGGAGGTCCAATGAAAGGTAATAATAACAATAACTATGTAAAATACCACTGATAAAAACTTTAAAACTGATGAAAAATAAATGTTTTAATTAAAATTAAACATGAAATTGTGCTAATACATTATTGATTTACTTACAATCTCACGGTTACTTCAAGTAGCTAAATAATTGAGGTTAAGGGGGTTTGGCTGATAAAAAGTTTTGAAAACCTCTGGCCTAGCAGATAGAAAACACTTTAGACAGATTAAGGATTGATACTTTAGTTTGGCCAAAAATTAATATTACCCATGATTTACTCACCCTCAAGCCATCCGAGATGAATATGTCTATAATTTTTCAGACGATCACATTTTTAGTTTTTTTTTTAGTAAATGTCCTAGCTCTTCTAATTTGTATAATGTATGAATATGGGGTCCACCTCCTTCAAGCCAAAGAATGTGCATCCATCCTTCACAAAAGTAATTCAAAGTGCTCCAGGGGAATAAACAAAGGCCTTCTGATGGTAATTCATGTGGTTTGTCTTAGAAATATCCATATTTAAAACTTTACAAACGAAAATAACTAGCTTTCGGTAACGCCACCATCTTAGATGCATCTACATTCAGGACAGAGTATCAGCATAGTGTATACACTTTTCTTAGTGGGTGTGCACACCAAAACTTTAAAACGCGGCCGAAAACGCCCGGCGGACGATGACTGCCATATTTTTTTCAGCCGACTGCCAGCTTTTTTCAGCTGAGTGCTTTGGTTGCTGTGATATTTCTGCTTTGTTTATCAGTCGTTGTACGATGCGTCATTTGGTTGTTGTGATATTTTTCCCACCCCTCCTCCTCCACTGTGATTGGACAGCTGTGTGAGAACTGACATTGACGAGCTGAGCTTTTCACACAAGTATTCACAAAACTCAGTACTCAGCGCGTACTTCGACTCGCCTGAAAAATCCGTTCCCCTTCTCCCTTTCATAATGAGAGGGAGAGAGAGAGAGTGTTACTGCGCCGAGTTGAAGTACTCCCAAAAGTGATATTCCGCCATACATTATAGTTACCCTTTTAACCCCCTTTTAAAAGCGCCACGTTTTATTGTGTGCCATCATATTTGATCGTATAACTCGTTTATATACTCGTTTTAAATAGGTAAAACGTTGATGTGTTTGGTCAATTCTAACTTCATCTCTGTTTGGTACCATTGAATGAACTGGGCTAAGCTAAGTGCTACCAAAGCGTCACCGCGCGCCACAGCGCCCACGTGCACGCACCAAGACGACAGAGGTATGTATCGACTCTTCTTAGTTAAGGTAATAACATAGTTTAAAATGACAAAACGATGGAGTATCGCTTTAAACATCACTTCACGCGACACACCATTTTTGGTTCCCTAAATATTTTTTTCTCGATGAAGTCAAAGAAATGGTCAGAAAGAAATTGTTCTTTTAAGAGGTTTTTGTGGAACCAAAATAGTTTTTTTCTATGGCATTGCTTTTAAAAAAACTTTAGCCTTTAATTTTAAAAATGGTCAAAAGTATGAAAGTAGAAAGCATTGTTGCTCTCAGTCAGTCTTACATAACTTTTTTCTAAAGCTGAATGACAAAAAAATAAATAAAACAAAGACTGCTGGCAGCACACTGAGTTCAGACTGAAAAGGTCTGGCGAAAACACATTTTTATGTATTTAAATTTGCATAGTAAATAAAAGAAAGAATAGAAAGTGCTGTGAATAAAAACAGCATGACACAAGCACTTAATATCAACTCTCACATTAAAACAACATCCGTTATATATAAGCCTATTTAGGCCCAATTTAAAACTGAAAACAGCTAGACTTTACAAGTTGCAATAAGAACTTTTTAAGTGAAAAAAACGACATAAAAAGAAGTCAATTAAACTTGGAAACCAGAATGTTTTGCACACGAAAGGATTTTAAATCACTAATCTAAACGTGTTAATTCAGTCTTGAAAATTAATTACCTGCCTGTTTTTTTCACTCTGTATGGCACGAAAATGTTTTTCACCCCGGTAATTAGTTTCCCACTATGCGTAGACTTTAAACGAATTAACTTTTTGTTCAACGGTGAAAAACAACATGCGAATGTGTCACCGGCCGTATGGTTCAGCGCTCACCTTTCTTTGTAAATAACATCATGCAATCATGTTCCCCAACCGAGAGAAACGTGTAGCGTGAAAGATGAAGCTCGGAGATGAAAGATTTTTAATCATATAAGGTGCTTTTAACACCTGAAACACTAAATTGCATTTCATGGACCAGATGCTCATTCTGTGTAAAGATGAATAAACCTCATCTGAGGTCTATTCAACTAAAGCAAAATGAATCCGGTTGCAGGAGCCCGGCTGTTTGGTCTTCTTTGTTTTTATCATTTTACCTCTCATCAGATGCTCCTGTGGGATTACGGCGTACAGAGAAAGGGTCTTTGGGTCTGGACTGACCTAACGCAGTAGCACCATGGTAACCGCCGGCTGGTGTGTGATGAAGGGCTTTGCCGAAAGCTACAGGCAGGTTTTTCTTGAAAGAAAACACACCGTGCATCAGTGCAAATCAAGCTGTTAAGCCGTCCTCCGTCCCCTTAATGTAGCCTCCTGTTTTTACTGGCTTACTCTCACACTGTGAGCTGTGCTATAATGCGTCCATACACCTTCTGGGGTCCACTTATTACAAACACTTTCTGAGGTACCTTACTAATGTTTAGCTGCAGTATAATGACTGTTTTTTTCAATGCACAATGCCGTCTTACATGCTATTGCATTTTATTTGCCCACATAAAATACCATAATGCACATTAGTATATACTTATATAAACTGTTTTGTAAAATTCCTGTACAACAGTGTTTTGAATACTACAGTATTAAAGTATAAATACTACCAAATACTACAGTAAGTATACAGTATACAGTTTGTATAAAGTACACTACAGCAATTTTTTTTTATTTGGGCAACCTTGCTTTCCTCTGCCAACCCACACTAAAAATACTAGAATACTTTAGTAATTGCTATAGTACACTGTAGTAAAATTTAAAGATACTATAATGTTTTAAAAGTTATACAAATATTAAAGTATACTACAGTATTTACTATAGTTGATCAATTCACACTAGATTATACTACTGAATGGATGATTCTCACGAAAACTTGGTTTTAAAAATGTCAAGCATGAAAATGTAAAAATTGCTTACATTTACTATTTTTTCCCACCAGACATTGAAAAACAAAGTCTGGAGTAAATGGGAACATTAATTTAAAAACTATTACTTATCATTTAACACTTTTTGTAACATAATTTAAAAAATTAGTCCTAAAAAATCTCATTACCGCAACAGTCAGAAAACATCAACACTGACATATTTTCAAAGTGACATGACAAACCTGAAAGAACATAATTTGGAGATTCTGCACATGCATTTAAAATCAAAGTATTATGCTTCTATTCATTAAATTAACATTTAATAAGCATCTGTTGCGGTAATGAAAATCAAAATGTCGTGTAAGCATTCTGACAAGACAATATTTCAAATTAACTGTAAAAAAAATGATCTTACCTGGTAGCCATCTTGAAGTAACTGGTCCATGTGCTTGGTCACTCAAAATCAAACTTTATTAAAATTCTGTATGTGTGCTTAAACTTTTCTCAAAAAGTGTTGCGGAGGATGAGAACATCAGGCATGGACACATCATTTTCCAAATTTTTCTTCATTATTATTATACATGAATATTCAGTAAATATTTTTTCTGTCATCTAAAGTAGTCTAGCAAAACATCCATTTATTATTTTTCTTAATATTTTTGTGTTAATTTGATTAAATTACAACATAACGCATGTTCAAACACAGCCTGACACATTGCGGTAATGAGAATTTCAGCAGAAAATGAGATAAAATGTCCAATTATAAATTCTTATGTTGAAATCACACATTGTGCAAGGTAGAACACAGTATTGTGTTAATTCTGATGCTTTTTAATGTTACTATATTACACATTTTAAAGCTAAAATCATTAGTGCCGTGGTGTTTCAATGGTTTCGTGAGAATCACTCGAGAACTACAGTATACATTAAGTGTATAGCCTACAGTATACATACTGAAGTTTACTTTGAAGTATACTACAGTACTGTAACCTTGGGTTTCGTCTAGTGATGCACCGATGTATCGGCCGCCGATATTTATCGGCCGATTTTTGATGAATTTGAAACCCTCGGCATATTGGCAATAGCACGAGAAAGGCAGATACCGATTGTTTATTCATTAACTGCATAAAGAAATCCATTATATGTAAAAAATGAGTTAATGTTGTTAATAAAATAAATGCTGAATAGCAAAAACCACCTTTGAAGGTTGTCATGCTGTCTTATTATATTTGTTTTAGCTTAATTTGTGCCTCTCTTATTATGTTGGTCAGTTGAATGTTTATTAGATCCAATCCATGTTCAGTAAAAATAATTTGATGCAGAAATAAACTAGCTAATAGACCAACTGTATAGTATTGCATACAAGTGTTTAATATCGGTATCGGCATTGGTATCGGCCAGAAGTTGTCTGTTTAAATTGGTATCGGTATCGTCTCTTGTCTAAATCTATGGTGACTTTGGCGGAAAGTTGAAGGTGATTGCTGATAGGCTGTCCCAATCAGTGGCGCCTGCACAATCCAATCACGTTTGAGAGGGAAACAACAAATTAAGGGTTTCCGAGATTTTTCTTATTTCCTTTTTTTAGAAGTAACAGGTACTTACAGTACATTTATATACTTTATAAATGTACACATTAATATTTGAGTTACTTTTTTATAAAAGTAATGCAAGTTACTTTTCAGTTTAACCTGATAAGGAACACTGTGCCAGGCACGGTCCACCCCCTCCCTTGCATGTGAGGCTGCATTACGTCATTATAACTTTGAAGCATTAAATCTTCAAAATATACGGTCATGCGGCACATCGTTGTAAAGCTTAGACTTTCGGGATTCCATTAAGCGCACACACAAAGCATAAGATGATTTTTAGCAGTCATAAAACTGTAATCTAGTTGTTAGTCACCTGAATCGGGCGGTGACAAATTAGGATATTTACTTACGTTCAAAATCTTCCCTTTATCCGCTTCGGTAAAATTGTCCAAAACAAATTGTTCATAAATCCCCAAAAGTCCAAGGAAATGGAATATCCAAGCCTTTTAATCCAAAGCCTTTTGTTCATCTCACAATCTTGACGTTTCTGACCGAATTACGATATAAATAGTGTATACAATTAGTTCACTATCGGACATTCGTTCGATTCTCACTTTTCATTCACGATTTATAATTAATATATTCGGATGTCACGTTTATTGTGCAACGTCAGAGGAACAAATACGCCCCCTTGTGGAATTTCAGCCGTTCCATAAGAGGCTACTTCATTCAATTTTAAAAAAAATGTACTGAATTAAACTGAACATAGTAACATAGAATTATGCACTAGGTGCACCTAGCGGGAACAGTTTGAGTCAGAAACGGAGATGGCAGGCCAGAGCTTGACATTTTTGCAATTATAAAAAACACCAGCAAGGCCTGAAAGAGATCAAGCCTCAGCCAAGTAAGAAAAAGTAACACAAAAGTAACTTAAAAGTAATGTAAGCATTACTTTTCATGAAAAGTAACTAAGTAACGCAACTAGTTACTTTTTGGGGGAGTAACTTAATATTGTAATGCATTCATTTTAAAAGTTACTTTCCCCAACACTGTTTATCAATTCACTAATTAGTACCATTGAAAACTATAGTATAGATTCACAAAATATAGTAATTACTACGGTCTACTCCAGTTTACAATAAACCAGTGGCGGCTTCTGACTGCTCATCCAAGTGGCGCTAATTCAAAATATGTGTTCGGAGTGTCATGTGTGTTGCTTGCGTTTTCAAAATATGTGTTTGTTGCGTCATGTGAACCATGTGCATCACGTGTCCCGTCAAAACAAGTGCCCGCTGCACACACGTCAAAACTGTTTATGATAAAACAGACGCACACGTTCACAAAATACATGCAAGACACTTCCTGAACACTAAACTCTGATTAAGCATGAGATTATGCATAACTGTAGTATACTGTGTTATACTTTAATATACTGCATTATACTGCAAACATTTACTGGAGTAAGGTACAAAAACATAGCATCAAAGAATTTTACTATAGTAAACAAAGTATCAAGTATACTATAGTAATGTGTCATGAAAAAAAGGAAGTGGGGTATGTTTAGATGAGGTTGTTTGCTTTTATCTCTCTCATCCCACAGAGCTTTGGTTCTTCACATCCACAGAGCTGAGTGAGACTGGAGCTCATCCAGGCTTTCAATATGCCAAGAGCAATGATGTACTGAGACATTGCAGGTGTAGAGGAGCTACGACAATCTCTTGCATTGAAGGAGAAGAATCCTGCTGGTAATAGGAGCCCGACTGCCATGCTTGACCAGTCTGGAACAAGCAATGATTTCATAAAGAAAAAGAGTGGAGACTAAGCGAGTCTCAGAAAATAGGCCAGAAGAAAACAGAATATGATGCATTCAGTCCTCGCTATAAAAAGCTATAAATGAAAGCAGACACAGTAAACATCAGAGGGAATAATAAGCATGCACTCGTTTTAAGGGCATATATCACATGGTTTCCTTATTCAATAAGATAATCTAGGAAAACATTCTGGTTTAGATAAATGTTTAATAAAAGCTACAAAAAACGTATTCAGTTTTGAAGAGTAACTAACTCGCTACAATTAACAATGTAAATAACTTAAATTAATATTCCGCTTTCATAAAAAAATCCTGATAATTTACTCACCCCCATGTCATCCAAGATGTTTATGTCTTTCTTTGTTCAGTTGAGAAGAAATAACGGTTTGTTTTTGTTTGTTTGTTTTTTAAGGATTTTTCTCAATTTAATAGACTTTATTGGACCTCAACAGTTCACAGTTTCTATAGTTTAACACTGCAGATTCAACACCACTTTAAAGGGCTCTAAACGGTCCCTACCAAGTCATAAGGGTCTTATCTAGCAAACGATTTTCATTTTCAGCAAGAACAATAAACAATATATCAACCAGTGTTGGGTGTAACTAGTTACTAAGTAATTAGTTACTGTAATTAAATTACTTTTCCTTTAAAAAAGTAATGTAAGGGATTACTCTTATTTTTCTTGTAATCTAATTACAGTTACTTCTGATGTAACTAAATACTGTGTATGGACAATTATATATACTATAATACAAAAGTGGATTTAACATGGTTTAAGTTTACAATTCTCACTATTACCTGGTTGATTATTAGCATTAATATTAATGAGATGCTGGCTGTTTATTAATACTTAATAGCACATATTAATGCCTGATTCTGCAAAACCTTATTCTACATCCTTAACCCTCCCCATTTCTACCAATACTTAAAATTTATAACTTCTTTAATATTAGTTGTTGGAGTATATTGAGGCAAAAGTAGTTAACAGTTAGTTAATAGAAAGAATTGGACCCTAAAGTGGGACCAGAATAATTGATGTACTTTTATATATTATTTATTCGAGCCATTTCAAGCCTATCCTTGTATCATGTACTAAATAGGATTTAGAAAGTAATTAGTAATAAGTAATTAAATACTTTTTGGAGAGAGTAATTTGTAAAGTAATCTAATTACATGATTGAAGATGTAATTAGTAACTAGTAATTAATTACTTTTTTTGAGTAACTTACCCAACACTGATATCAACCACAACTCGTTTTGCACTAGCCGGGATGCGCCAGCGCGACCTTACGTATTGCATAATTACGTTTTGTGTAGATTTTAGCAGCTTTTAGCGACGAGACTGCGAATTGCAATGCATAGGGAAGCTGCGGTACAAAGCCACAGGACAAACATGTCATTGTCTGAGACAACATAGTCACAAATAGGGATGCAGCGATTAACTGGTTTTATGATTAACCGCGCTTTATTCATGACTTTACATTTCCTTTGGTGTGTAAGTGTATATTAGCACATGTTAATGATATGCAAAAGTTACAAACCCCAAAGTAAACAATGACGTGAGTTATCGTCTCCAGCATAAATCTCTTTTCTTGGACTACAACAAACACACGGATTGTAGGCAACAGTTTTCTTCCTGGGATTTGTGGTGTAGACAGGACCGACATTATCATAATTCCTCCCGCTTCAGACTCACAGCCTGTAAGTTAACTCCTGTTAGCAACCAAATCTTTCAAACATGGTAAGGAGCGTCACGTTTCCAGCTGACGTTAGAGGTATTCAGGCCAATCAACACATACAGATTAGCTGGCCAATCAGGGACACAGAGCTTTTCAAATCCGAGTAAAATCTGTAGCTACAAAAATGTACGGTATGTGGACACACTCCAGTCAGGGTGACCATACGTGCCATTCTTCCCGGACGCATCCTGGCCAGGATTTCGGTGCATCTTCCGGAAGTCGTATTTGTCGACCGCATACGTCATAGAGGATTATTATTATTAATATTACAGAAAAGCAACCGTTACATTTTAAGGTAAAAATGAAACTACAATTGTATTTCTTATGTTTTTAACTGAATGGCGTATGCAGTCAACAAATACGACTTCCGGAAGACGGACCGAAATCCTGGCCAGGACGCGTCCGGGAAGAATGGCAGGTATGGTCACCCTACTCCAGTCGGTCCGTGCAGCATTAAAAACCTCTGCCCACATCTCGTGGATCAAACCCGGACGCGTGCTGGTGGTCTAACTGACTGCAATTAATTGCGTTGAATTATTTGAATGCATGAATGATTAATGAATTATAAACGTGTTAACGTTGCCAGCCCTAATATTTATATTTGATTTTTGTTTTATATTAAGCTACATCTTTTAAAATGACTTGCAGTACTTGGTCTAGAATGTTATTATTCATTTTGAGAGGTTCTTAACATTTTTACTAAAACTTCAATCAAACCAAAATAATAGACATTTTCTCATTTATTAAAAAGATCATTAAAATAAATACAGGTTTCAAAGGGCAGCTATACTGTTAAAGTCAAGAGCTGGCTCGGTTATTTAGCTGGCTGAAAATACAAAATACAAAAAATTCAACAGTCGTTCAAAAGTGTGTTTATGTGATTTTATACATTAATGTTGTAATGTTGAATGAATCCATAATAACCGTACAATCATGATTATTCCTCAGACTATAATCGTACCAACAAAATCAATAATTGTTGCACTCCTACTCACAAAACACGAAATGGCAACACCCGTGTGAGACCCACGGTGTATGTAGATAAAAATGGCTAATTTTAAGGTAATAAAAACAATACAGTTCATTATGCAAAGTCTTTACACACAACTGATAATATAGTTATGTATATTGTATTGAATATCTGCAAGAGATCATCCTAATGGTGCATTCACACCAGCAGCAGTAGAGGCGGCAAAAACGCGTTATTCGCGCGTAGTTGGATGCTTGAACATTTGAGTTTACTCACTTCATCCCCGCATGAAATTCTAGTTTTTCGAGACATTCATGCGGAAATTTGCGTCATGTAAGGGGCTTCTACGACTACTCTGAGATTTCTCTCGCTTCCTGTAATCACGTTACAGCAAGGTCCTGATTGGTTAACGCGGCACGGAAATCCGCCGAAGTTTAGATTTTTCCTTATCGTGTCTTTGCATTGACTTAACATGTAAATCACTTGCGCTTGACGCCTCTACCGTGTCGGGTGTGAACCGTGCATTAAAGTTACACAGTGCACTTTAAAAATGTAGACCCAGTATATAACAGCAAAATTAGCAGCTTAGATTCTAAATTTCCACAGGTTTATCCATGCATTAACCCATTTATCACTAGCAAACAATGGTCAATGTATTCTCAGCAGTTCTGATGATCGAAGGCTTGAAGTTGCTAAATATTTGCTGTAAGCAGAAGTCCTATTGCACTACTGACAAGGCATCTTACTGAATCAGCTGTGTGAGATATGATGGCTCTTTTAACTAGAGATGTACATCACAAAATCTCTTTTGCTTCGAGACACATTCTGAATAAAAAACTGGAGTATTTCTACGTTTCTTTGCCATTTTGTACCCTTGTCATGGGGGTTGTATGCCTGAAATGTAAATGCTAATGGCCATTGGCCACACAGTGCCCTCAGCTGTCACCCACCCCTGCTGTATCGTACGGTGATTTAGACGCCTCCGGTCATGAATCTGAGCACCACCAAAACACCAGCAGTGCTCTACACATTTCACAGCGCTGGATGTCGCGAGCAGTCGCGCTTTGCATGCAAATGCAGGTGCACAAAAGCAGGTGGGGCGTCCGAGTTTTCCATTGCTCAGCGTGCACACAATGGCCCACCAAATAGCACAAACTCCTGGGAGCAATCGTGCGAGGATAGAATGGAATGATGGGAAAGATTCAGGGGTTTAAACTCAAGGTGTGAAGTCAGAGTAATTAGGTAATAAATCACTTCATATCTGGCTGATGCAAGTTACTGAAATGTTAACAGCTCGCTCAACAACATTGAGTTGAGTAGAAGTGCCAAAATGAACTGTAAAGTTATAATCGATTTTATTTGACTTGACATAGTTTTTGAATTCTGTCAAACATCCAGAGATGAAAAGGAGGCCAAGTTGGAGGTGCTGAAACTGAGGTGTGACCTTTTTTCCTGGTTTAAAAAAATCAAACATTGGCAAAAAAAATTTAAATATTCAAATGTGACAACAAAAAACTAATTAATAATTTAAAATCAATATAAAATCAATACTTCCATGTATAGTTTCTTAGGCTGCTTATACAGCAGTAGCCTTGAACCTGTGGTCAGCACTACCTGAATGTTTGCTTACTTCAGCGTTGACATTCAGATCCCAGGTGCACAACGTGTGCC